>NC_047119.1:20034108-20334108 GCF_902500255.1 Thalassophryne amazonica
GGTTTCAGTGCTGAAGGTTCCGGGTTCAAATCTCACCCCTGCCACATTTCTCCATGTAATGTGGAGTTGCGTCAGGAAGGGCATCTGGCGTAAAACCTGTGCCAATTCAACATGCAGATCCACCTTGGATTTGCTGTGGCGACCCCGAGTGCAAACAAGGGAGCAGCCGAAGGGTCTTACTTTATCCTGTTATAGAGATTTGTTTTGGTGCAAGGAGATTATTTGATCAATTTTATGACAGAGCAGAATGAATTATTTTTAAAACATGACAGAAATTAAAAAGTGTAAAAGCCTGAGTATATGTAGTTTGTATATCCACTGTATATATTTTGAGCAATAAATGTGTGTCGGGCTGCGTTATGAATGGAGTCAGTAAGGAAAAATGTAAGAAAAATTCAAATGTGATGCAAGTGAAATGCATGTTACCATATACAGAGTGTTCACAGGGACAAATAGCACAGCCATGGAGCTGCTCTGCTTGTGCACGTAACCAAACCTGACCCAAACGCATAGTAAGCACGTGCTTTCTTTTGCTTTCGAAGCAACGGTTTTTCAACCCAGATGGTGGGATACAGCCACAGCGAGGAGACAACTAAAAAATGTCAGGGAATAAAGATGTGTTGTGGAGCTGAGAGGACAGACGAGATGTGAAAGGAGGAGAAAAATGGCTGAGCAGTGAGGCTGCAGCAGAGGAGGAGGGCCTGGTGGAAAGAAGAGTTCCACACGGCCATGACGGCCACAAAACGTACAGAGGAAGCAAGCAAATGAAGGTTAGACAGAGACAAGTGTGAAAAATACGCCACGCACAGCTCCTTCCTCCAAATCCAGTTTAATAAGCATGCATCATTCCGACTCCAAGACTCAACAAAGTGAATGTAACATGACAACGGTGGAAACATGCAGTTTGAATCAGCCACTCCTCACCCTCTTGCCTCTGTATCTCTCCAGACACTAGTCAAAACTTCTTTCCTTTCTGCCTTCCATCCTGTAAGAAACACAGTTGCAACACCACTACCAAAAAAAAAAAGAAAAAAAAAAATCACCCCACCCCACAAGCGGGGTAGAAAAAAATGTCTTTCCCACCAGGCAAAGGCCCACAATACAGGGTCAGATTACATCCGGAGATCTGTGTTAGCAAGGATCCTCCTTAGTCATTCTCTGCACCACACGGACACACAAACATACATCATGCTCCTGTGTGTGAGGCTGCAGCTTCACACACTCCCAGCCAGCCTCTTCCCTTCCCAGAACTCCCTGCTTCCCCCTTGCCGGGAGTCGTGCTGCGGCACGGCATTGAGCACGCTGCGGCAGCAGCCGCCGTCTGAAGCGTGAGGCGGCTGCCGTCGAGGCTATCTCGGCCCCTCAGTGGAGCACAGGGAAGGCATTGTTCCCAGCAAACCCTCCAGTCTGCCTCAAACCGGTTTCAGCCGGTTCCGGTCACCAAGCATAAAAGATCTGTGCTGCAGCACGGCCTCAGAAACGCTCAGACAGAAGCAGTGTGCACCACTCCCCCGCTAAAATAATTCAAACAAACTACATGCATATGTGTGATTTTAAAGGAGAAAACGCTTTACGAACAGGGGGGGTGGATTTAAAGTAGGTTGTCAACTCGAGTCACAGCTGCTAAGTGAAGCCACAATCAGACAAAGAAGAACAATAGATGCTGAGCAACACAACATGAAGGAAAAGGACAGAAGCTGCAATGTGATTAAGTTCATGTTCGATAAGGTTTGAAAAATACAAGTGATCAATAAGGGGTTGCTCATTTCCATGCCATGGCCTTTTCTCAGGTAGTCTCCCCCCGCTCCCCTGCCCAAGTGTTTTCCTTCCACACTTGGTTCTAGTCCGACTCATCGTGACACCAACATATAACTTGTTTGCATCCCCTTCTGCACTGCCTTCAAGCTTGTGACAGAAAGTCAAGGCAAAACCCCACTGCCAATCTAATGGAAGCCATCCATGCTCCTCGACCCTCCATCATGCACATCCAGCGCCTCACTCACTCACGCACACACACACACACACGCACACACAGGCACGCATGCACCGACGCATGCATGCACAAGTATTAGCATGCATGATCATGCATAGAGGGAGTAGGAAATGTGGCATACCCTTTTTTCTTCTGAGTGATATTCAGGGAGGGAAAAATGTCTTCCTGCACAGGCCTCAGCACCTGCCTCACACAGCCACGACCATGTCAGCCCCCATCCTGCTCATCCCCTCCCCTTCTTCCTTTTCCTTCCCTGGGTCAGTCCTAGGTTTAGTCCCAGTCCAGGCCTCGTTCCTTCTCAATCCCGGCCAGCACAGCCGTGCACAGATGGATGGACAGAGAAAGGGGGCAGTGTTCAGCAAGCAAATCGGGCCTTTTGTTTGTGTCGGTGCAGTGGGGTGAGGGGACTCCGGCTCTGGAGCAGCAGCTGGTGCAGAGAATGGAAAGACAGGGAGACGGAAGGAGGTGGGGAGACACGGAGGAAAAGGAAGTGAACAGGAGTGGAGAGTTTTAAAGGCAGGAATAGATCACATTTTGTCATATTTTACACTTTTGGTTATCACACAGTGGCACAATGAAGTGAAAAATGTATAAATAGGCTCGACCTAGGCCTTTAGATCCAGCTGCCTTTCTGCTTTGTGATTAAAGCAGCTATTGCGTGAAAATTCTGGTTTATTTCCCTTTTGTAGTTACATATTACTGGGGGTTCATGTTAAACATCCCCAAAACTCTATGACTGTGCATGTAGAAATTCCCCTGGTTTAAGCAAAATTTAGATGTGAAACAGCTCATGTTTGATTTCTGTAAAATATGTCACAGAAGTCCACATCTGGACCAATCAGTAACTCTGGCTGTCCAAAATGAGGCATAACTGGAAGAAGAAAAAGTTGCAGTTCCTTAACTGGAAGTTTGGTGCTGGCTTTAAAAAGGAGCAGGTTCCCATAGAAGCTCATGCTAAAATGTCCAACTTTACAGCAGAAATAAACATGAATAGAGTGGCTTTGGGCTCTATAGCTAGTTTCCCCTCCATTATAGGGGGTGATTTTTTATTTTTTTTTAATAATGGCTTAAAAATGTTAAGCCATAAAGTTATGCCTAATTAGGGTGTGGCTGCTTTGAGTGACAGCTTGTGCATTTTTCACTGTGAGCTGAGCTCCAACTCAGATATCCCCTTGTACAGACCTCGCTAGCTCTGACTGCTAGCAATTGTAGAGGACAGCGGCTGTCATTTAAGATGAGATAAGACAAGACTTTACTGATCTCACAATGGAGAAATCCACATTACGTCAGCGCTTAATAAACACAAGATGAGTGCGAGTAGAAGAAAATGTGCATCAAACAACGTGTGCAAAGATAAAGCAATAATAATAATAATAATAATAATAACAATTGTAGCAATATAATAAAATAAGAAAATGAAGTAGAAATTATATATATATATATATATATATATATATATATATATATATATATATATATATATATATATATATATATATATACATATATATATGATTGGAATTAAAAGTTAAAATTTCTGAGCATTTCATTGAAAATATCTGTAATAATATGGCTTGTTGTGCAGCTAATTGTCCAAACAGATCATCTAAGACACCCGCACTTCAGTATTTACTTTGAGTGAAATCGGCACTTTTAGTAGCTATTGGTACCGATGCTTGATGATGGTAGGTCCAATTAATCAGCAATTGCAGACCATAATTTTTTAGTACCTAAAAATATGATTTAATAAACACCTGAGCCAAAGTTAGCCTGTTAGCTTAGCTTGCTTGGTAACTCTGCGATGGGGACATGTCTGGGTGTCATTCATCCCAGTCAGGTCAAGCAAGGTCTCACCCATGCTCCACCTCTTTATTTATTTGTTGATTTATTGATTTATTGGCATTTATTGATTTGTTGTGATTTTCTGAGTAAGCGATGCTAACATGGTGACACCCAGAGCAGCAATTTATGGTCTTCAAAGCTTCAGGGTCTCTGCAGAAAACGAACATCACACAGGGTTTTTTCCTATATCTATCTATGTATGTGTGTGTGTGTGTGTGTGTGTGTATATATACACACCAATATATACAACCAAAAACTGTCATGTCCACATATGTGGATGCCAGGCCCTAGGAGGATATATATATATATATATATATACACATATATGTGTGTGTGTGTGTGTGTGTGTGTGTGTGTGTGTGTGTGTGTGTGTGTGTGTGTGTGTGTGTGTGTGTGAAAGAAAGAGTGAAAAGTAGATGCAACCTCTTCAAAAGGTGAGAGGGCGTGGCACACAATTCCTTTACATTTAAAACTACAGTAAGTAAGATTAAATAATAAGTAATAATAAAATAATTTTGCATTTATCCAAAGTGCTTTACAATGATAACTCCCATTAACCCATTCACAGACACACTCACACAATGATGACAGTGTGGTACCATGCAAAGAGCTCAACTGCACACCGTGAGTAAATTAGGGATTAAGGTCATTGCCCAAGGAACTGTAGTTATTTTGCGGTCTGATTGGGAATTGAACCAAGGATCCTCAAAAGTGGAATACAGCATTGATAACTATCTGTTTATTACTGTATTAATTACTTACAACAACTAACCAATGTGTTTTTATAGGCAAAGAATAGCCCTTCATATCTTCATGGGAGGCCCCCCCCCGATAGAGGATGCCATGTTGCACCACCTTGAGCATTTTGCAGCACACCAGGAAAGCTGTGGGAAAAGTAAAGAGGAATATATAACTGCTCCCGATAACGCTGTTTTCGAGACCCTCATTTTTGTGTAATATTGTTAGTCACAACATAAGGCAAGGGAGCATCAATCCCCATTGCCAAAGAAGCAAACCCGTGAAGGAAAACAAATTCACGAGCAGTGGCATAATGTGGTTTTGTCATTCTCTTTGGGAGTGATGACAATGGACAGGATTAGGAATGAACATATCAGAGGGACAGCTCAGGTGGGACGGTTTGGAGACAAAGTCAGAGAGGTGAGATTGAGATGGTTTAGACATGTGCAGAGGAGGAACCCAGGGTATATAGGGTGAAGGATGCTGAGGATGGAGCCACCAGGCAGGAGGAGAAGAGGGAAGCCAAAGAGGAGGTTCATGGATGTGCTGAGGGAGGACATGCAGGTGGTTGGTGTGACAGAGGACAGGGTGAGATGGAGATGGATGGTCTGCTGTGGTGTCCCCTAACGGGAGCAGCCGAAAGTGACATAATGCGACTGACAACCACTAGATGACACTACTTTAAAACATCAGGCACAAAAACAAATAATTTCCTCATCACCTCTATTTCATTTATTTAGGTATCTATGGTTTCAGAATAAACTCTCATGGGATCTGTGTCAGTAGACAAGAACAGCACATGTGCATAAATCCAACAAAACAATGAATGGAGGGACATTTTACTACAACAGATATAATATGAAACTCTACCTCACATCTGAAAACATCACTATTATACTGCTTCCATTATACATGTAGGTCACATTATTAATGTACAGACAACCCAGAAAAAAACAACAATGGCATCAAAAAGCACAATGATGGGAACCCATATGGGCAATGCACACTTCAGCATCCCATTGCCATGGTAAAAAGCTGAATAAATGAAGTATTTTCTGACCTACCTGTGAGACTGCAGAGAGGCTTTCAGCAGGGCTGGTTCTCTTTGGCCTGCTACCAGTCTTTAATAGAGCTGGCAGACCTGTCAAAGGCAGCCATGATTACTGCAGCAAGAACTGCTCATATGCAAAAGAAACATGCAGAGATTTATTCACCCAGTGCATTCACACAATGCGTTTGATGCACCGCAAGCCAGGTGAAGACATATCTTATAAAAAGAAAAGGCCTTCATGGAGGCTCGTGCCTCTCCACAGTGTGACAGATTCAGTGCAGGAAAGGAGGCTGAGGTTGCTGTGCTCCCCACCCCGAACAGACACACAGCCACATGACGTCACTTTGCCTCCATTCATGTAGCTACGAGCAGCAGAGAGGAGCTGCAGATCTCAGATTAAAGGCAGTTTTTTTAGATTTTCAGACAGCATGTTTTTGTTTTTGTCATAAGCAGTTTTTTTTATTCCAGTCATCTCTATCATTACAGTTTACCAGAATATGTGTAAAAATCTAAAATGCACATAATTTTGGCATGCTTTACATACTGCACAGTTTCAGTATTGTGTTAATTCTAACCCAAAACCTAAAAGGTTCGAAACCATTATGACACTTGTGTAAGTAAAATATGTGAGCACACTTTACCTTTAAAAATGCATAATATCTTTTAGGTAGTCTACTGTGGTTTACAATCAAGTTGAATTTCTTCAGGTTTCAGTGGTTGATAGAGTTGACTGGACCAGTCAGGGTTCACATCCATGAAGCCAACCATCACTCCCGCAATATCAGCAGTCTTCCTTTGTAGTCTGTGTGCATTTTCACAAAGCGTTTGGTTCGGTTGGTGCAGCTGCTCTCTGCGACATCCTGAGATCGATCTCCAACAAGTTGCTGTACATCACAGCCAGTCTGTGGCATCAGTCAGAGTGAGTACAGAAACTCGTAATTTTTGCCATTGAATACTGGTGTTCATCAGGGATGTGTTCTGGTTCCTCCACAGTTCAGAACTTGCATGGACTGGGTGTTTGGTATGGTTGTGGATGGTTAGGTGCCTTTGTCAGCAAGCAAATGTTTTCTGACTTTGAATTCACAGGCGATTTCTGTGATACTGTGTGTACATTTCAGAAGGGTGTGGAATCTGGGTATCAGGGTTTGTGATTGTCCTGGATCAAGACTAAGATCCAGGCATTCAGTGACTTCCACAACTTGGCTATCAGTTGTGAATCAATATACAATGGTAAATGGACTGCATTTAGGGCAGCACGGTGGCTTAGTGGTTACCACTGTTGCCTCACAGCAAGAAGGTCATGGGATCATTCCCACCTGTGGCCTTTCTGTGTGGACTTTGCATGTTCTCCTCGTGTTTGTGTGGGTTACCTCTGGGTGCTCCGGCTTCTGCCCACATCCAAAGACATGCAGCCTGCAGGTTAGGTGAAGTGGAAACTTAAAATTTACCATAGGTGTGCGTGCAGGTGTGACTGTTCTAACAGTCAAGGTTGTGATGTACTTTTAAGAGAGACTATGCCATGCCACTAGAGGGCGCAACAGTTAATATTATTTTTTTAGTCTGTGTGGCGCTCTCCTTATGGGAATTGAGCCGAGCTCCCGTCTTCATCTTTTGTCACTCGACTCACAAGTGATTTATGGATTCGTATTTGGTTTGTATAGTAAATAGCCGTATAACCTGGCATTATATGGTTATGTTTGTGTTTGTAATAAAGATGAGTATTGTGGAAACCTGGACCTGAGTGGCCGTGCATTTCCTGGCTATTGTCCTAGCCTCCAACGCTCTCAAACAACATTGACCCTAAAACAAAAAAAAAAGAATCCAGACTATCACAATGTGTTTGTCTGTCTACTATATGTGGCCCTGCGACAGACTGGCATCCTATCCAGGGTGTACCCTGCCTCACGCCCTATGACTGCTGGGATAGGCTCCAGCTCCCCCGTGACCCATAATTGGTGTAAGTGGGTATAGAAAATGAATGGATGGATGGACTGTATTTATATAGCACTTTTCCATCTATATCAGAAGCTCAAAGCGCTTTACAGTGTTGCCTTGCATTCACCCATTAACATACACACCAATGTTAGGGTGCTCACTAAACACCAGGAGCAACTTGGGTATTAAGGACCTTGCACAAGGGCCCTTAGTCATTTTCCGGTTAGATCGGGTTTTGAACCTCTGGTCTCAGGCCCACTGCATAACCACTAGACCATCACTTCCACCATTACAACAATGAAAGTGTTGAATTTATTGAAATGTGCATCCTGTGCCTTTGAAACTGAAAGATGACTGGGAAGAGGTCAGGGGACAGAAGTGTTTGGCGATGCCAACACCTTTTCTGAAGAACGCAGGCCCAAGTGTTTGGAGGCTTGATGTGCCATGTCTTACTGTATGGTTATGAGAGTTAGATACTAACTCGTGACCTAAGAAATTGATGGGATTTCTTTGGTACAAGGGGTGATTGAAAGGTTTTGAGCCTGATCCATCTTTTGCGTTCTGAGAAACCAACATTTATTGAGAATGTGTGAAATTTTGACTCACTGGGTGTAATATTGCAGACACAATATTTCAGTGAAGTGGGTAGAGGTGTGTCAGATTGGCAAAATAGACAAAGCTGGTGGGTGTGCTGTGATTCAGTATTTCAAGAAAAAGAAAACGTCTCTGCAGGAGATCCATGAGGACATGGTATTGACATTAGGGGAGGATGCCCCGTCTTATGATACAGTTAAATGCTGGTCAGCTGAATTCAAGAGGGGCAGAACATGCATGGAAGACTGAGCAACATCCAGAAGACCCAGAACTGCCACTTCGACCAGTATCATCGAGAAGATCCATGGCATGGTCCTCACTAACAGAAGAGTAAGTGAGTGTCACAAAACTAGTACCTTAGGGATTTCCCAGGAGAGAGCTCATTTAGTTCTTATGGAAGACCTGGGAATTAAAAAAAATTTCAGCATGATGGGACCCAAGGCTTCTCATGGCCGATCAGAAACGCACAATAGTCAGAGAGAAATGTCGGCTTTTTGAGGCATATACGGCTAACTTAATGTGACAATTCATGACCATGGATGAGACCTGGGTCCATCGCTTTTACCCAAAAGTCCAAGCATAAGTCAAAGCAATGGAAACATGTGGGCTCCCCCACTGAAGAAAGCCAAAGCTGTCTCGTCTGCCGAAAAGGTCATAGCCTCTGTCTTCTGGGATGCTGACGGCATCATAATGGCAGGCTGTCCCCAGAAGGGACAGACCATCAATGGGGCCTATTATGCTTCCCTTTTGTGGCAAGTGTGGGAGCAAATAAAGCAGAAGTGGCGCGGAATGCTCTGAGGAGGTGTTCTGTTTCACAAGGACCATGCTCTGGTCCACACATCAGTCATCACAGTGGCTGTCATTCATGAATGTGAATTCGAACTTGTTCTGCACCCACCCTTGATATCGCTCTTTTGGACTTCCATCAGTTTCCAAATATGAAAAGGTATCTTGCTGGATGCATATAATGATGTGATGATATCTGCAGTGCATGACTTCCTTGAACTCCAGGATAAAACCTTCTATGAGGACAGTATTAAGGCACTGCCGCAAGGCTGGAAAAAGTGTGTGAACTTACAAGGAGATTATGTTGATAAAATAAAGCATTACATTAATTAATTTGTGGTTTCATCTGGATCGGGCTCAAAACATTTCAATCACGCCTTATGCTTGATGTCTTTGAAGGACCCTTGGGTAACCACGAACTGGAAACTGGAAAGATTTTGTGTCAAACAAATCGGGAGACTCACGTGAGAGGTGTCACTTGTAGGGATGGGTATCGGGAACATTCGGGTTTTGTTAAGGAATGATTCAATCCACCGACATCAGTAACCTTTTTGCTTAACGATTCCCTTATCGGTCCTTCAGAATGGCCGTTGTTTTTGGGGGTGTTTGTCAGGAAAATTATAATTTCTCTACACTGATTATAGACCCTGCACCAGGTCTGTAATCAACTGTTTCTGCAGCGCAGCTTTGCTTTAAACCTTGAACCAATCAAAGCAGTGATTCACAGATTGAAGCAGTGCTTCGATCTGCTGCTTCATTGATTCATTGTTTTGTTTCGCTTAATTTTTCCCCGCTAAAACCCTAGAGAGCATATGTCTGTGAATAATATTTACATTTTTATGTTAAACCAACCTGTTATGGTCTACTGAAACAGTTGATAGATGTATTTTATAACTTAAAAACAAGACCGAGGCTAACACGTTAGCATGTCTATGGTGTTTTTAATGTTAAAGTTAGCATTAAGCTGTTCGCATCTCAGCACGTTTGTGTGCATTTGTTTTCTGTATAATAATTAATGGCTCACCGTTCATTGTCATAAAAGAGTCAAATTGTAATTTTTAAAAATTTATTTTTATTCATATATCAATAATAATAGCAACAACAACAATAATAGTAATAAACTTGCATTGTGAAGGAACGTCAGCTCCAACATTTTGGTCATGTGGTGTACTTCTTGCCTGTGGTGCACATGTGATTTAATGTTGTGGACCTCAGCACCTGGAAAATGCCAATGGGATGTCCTCATGTCATGTCACTGCAGCAGATAGACGGCTACTATCACACACCCAGACCTGACCTGACCTCTGACTGGGGACATTTTTTAACATCTATTTTTCCATTCATCAATACTTTTCAGGCTGTACATTCCAAATCATATTTAAGTCCAGGTTTGTAGTTCGGTAAAAATGCGATTCAAATACTGTTTACCTTCTTTCGTCAACCTTTGATTCTAAACTCTAGGATTACCAGCACACACTGTTTGCCCAGAATGATGCATTCAGTCACGTTGCTCAAACTGTTTAGTTAATTACATTTGTCTTGATTGTGCAGTATGAAGTAATTTCTTCGGTGTTTCCTGCAGGTGGTTGAGTGCTGCAATCAAACAGAACTAAAGAAGAAAAGGAGCAATGATTCAGACTCTTGTTGTATTTCAGTTGTGCATTTAGACTGCATGCTTCTGGTCTACACATTTCCATGTTTTGTGTTCATGTATAATCCTACCTGGTACCGCCGCTTGACCACGTGGCGACTGGTTGTGTATTGTAAGTCAGAATGATGCGTTGTGGACAGAAGCAGTAGCGTGCACAGCTAACCTAAAAGTTAGCTAACTGTGATGAGGCTAAATGGCTAAAACATTAAACTGAAACTACCAGTACCTAACCATTAATGCTAACTTTTGTTACATGAATTTAACATTGGCTTGGTTTTGTTGCAGGGGGAGCTCTAAAACCACGAGAAACAAACCGAAATTGCTGAAACCTTAAATAATTAAATGAACAAATTACCCTGTGTGCTGCTATACAATGCTGCTGGAACCTCAATTTCCCTGAGGAAGTCTCCCCAAGGGATTAATAAAGTTCTATCTAATCTAATTGAAATTAAACAATAGTTTGTAGTCAACATACTTTTTTATCAACAGCACAAAAAGTATGAAAGGAGTAAATATTACAGAATAAATACATGGAAAATTATTTTAATAATCTAACTGATTTACTGTGTCTCCAAACTCAGCCACACAGGGTGTGCAGACAGTACAAGGCCGGATAAATGAGTAGGGTTGTGTCAACAAGGGAAACCGGCATAAAACCAGAGGTGTCAAATCCTGCTTCAGAAAGTAAAAACCCTTCCATGTGTTGCTTCTACCTGTGCACCTAAAAGAGGTGAGCTCAATAATTAGCTCATCCACCTGCCTGAAGAGCAGAACTAATTACAATCAGCTGGTTTATTGGGAAGATGGAACAAATATGTGACTGGACTTTGGATTTGACACCTCTGCATAAACCAAGCCAAAATAAAGACATAGAGAACGAATTGAATTTCCATACTGGATCAGTCGAGGCCTGGGTTCACAAGGACCGCCACCACTGGCGTCATTGCCCAATAGGTTGCCGGTGGAAATTGGGCTACTGCTGGGTGAAGAAGAAAAAGAGGAGGAAAACATGTCCAGAGACAGTGAGAAAAGAGGAAAATTAGAAGGGTGGAAGTGAGAGCCAGAACTTTGAATGTTGGAAGTATGACTGGTAAAGGGAGAGAGCTGGCTGACATGATGGAGAGCAGAAAAGTAGACATGTTGTGTGTGCAAGATACCAAGTGGAAGGGAAGTAAGAGCAGGAGCATAGGTGGTGGGTTCAGGTTATTTTGTCATGGTGTTGATAGGAAGAGAAATAGTCTTGGGGTCATTTTAAAGGAAGAGCATGTTAAGAGTGTTGGAGGTTAAGCGAGTGTCTGACAGGGTGATGAGTATGAAGTTGGAAATTGAAGGGGTGATGATGAATATCATCAGTGCATATGCCCCACAGGTAGGTTGTGAGATGAAGGAGAAAGAAGTTTCGTGGACTGACTTAGTTGAGGTGGTGGAGAATGTGCCCAAGCATGAAAGAGTGGTGATAGGAGTGGACTTCAGTGGGCATGTTGGTGAAGGGAACAGAGGTGACGAGGAAGTAATGTGTAGATATGGTCTCAAGGACAGGAATGTGGAAGGGCAGATCGTAGTTGATAATGCAAAAAAG
The DNA here is from genome assembly GCF_902500255.1 of Thalassophryne amazonica. NCBI lineage: Eukaryota > Metazoa > Chordata > Actinopteri > Batrachoidiformes > Batrachoididae > Thalassophryne > Thalassophryne amazonica. The sequence continues at coordinate 20,046,278 of NC_047119.1, forward strand.
GATGGAAATGCCTGTGGTAAACAGTGTTGTGGAAAGTAACTTTGACAAGTTACTTTTTTAGTTACTTTTTTAGTTGCTTTATACAGGTGCTTTATGCAGTTACTTCATTAGAAGCTTTATGCAATTACTTTATTAGAATCTGCAGAAAACTTGCAACTAATAAGTAATGTAACTAATAAGGTAACGAGTAATCTAACTTGGTTACTTGTAAGATTGAGCAATTAGAAAAGTAACTAATCAGCAAAGTAACTAATAGTTACTTTTCTGAGTACTAAATCTTAAAAATAACCAAATTAGATTATGAGTAACTTTATTAATTACATTCAGCAGCTGCCGACAAGGTGTCCGCAGCTGCTAATGAAGTAAATATAAGAAGTAACCGTAAAATATAACTGTATAGATTAACTAATGAAGTAACTTTTCAAAGTTACTTTCCCCAACACTGGTGATAAATACCTACTTTAGGAAAAGGGAGGAGCACAGGGTGACATAAGAGTGGAGGAAGGTGCACACAGGTGGACACACACATTCTTTGTAGGACATGAAAGGTAAAAGAAATAGGAGACTATAAGGTGGTGGCAGGGGGGAGTCTAGCTAGACAGCATAGGATGGTGGTCTGTTGGATAACTAGAGGTGAAGAAGAGGAAGAGAGTTGGCGCTCAAACAAGGATCAGATGGTGGAAGCTGAAGGACTGTTATGACTGTTGTGTGAAATTCAGTGAGCAGGTCAGACAGGTACTGGATGGAAGGGAAACAATTTTGCACAACTGGAAAAGTACTGCAGATGTGGTGAGGGAGACAGCCAGGAATGTACTGAGTATGACATCTGGACAGTGGAAGGAAGACCAGGAGACTTGGTGGTGGAATGAAGATGTTCAGGAAAGCACAAGGACAAACTTGGCAAAAAAGAACTGAGAGAGTCATAGAAATGAAAAAAAAAAGTAGACAGCAGTACAAGGAGATGCAGCATAAGGCAAAAAGAAAAGTGACAAAAGCTAAGGAAAAGACATACAGTGTTCAGAATAATAGTAGTGCTATGTGACTAAAAAGATTAATCCAGGTTTTGAGTATATTTCTTATTGTTACATGGGAAACAAGGTACCAGTAGATTCAGTAGATTCTCACAAATCCAACAAGACCAAGCATTCATGATATGCACACTCTTAAGGCTATGAAATTGGGCTATTAGTAAAAAAAAAGTAGAAAAGGGGGTGTTCACAATAATAGTAGCATCTGCTGTTGACGCTACAAACTCAAAACTATTATGTTCAAACTGCTTTTTTAGCAATCCTGTGAATCACTAAACTAGTATTTAGTTGTATAACCACAGTTTTCCATGATTTCTTCACATCTGCGAGGCATGGAGTCAACCAACTTGTGGGCACCTTTCAGCTGTTACTCCACTCCAGATTCTTAACAACATTCCACAATTCATTCACATTTCTTGGTTTTGCTTCAGAAACAGCTTTTTTGATGTCACCCCACAAGTTCTCAATTGGATTTAGGTCCGGGGATTGGGCAGGCCACTCCAAAACATTAATTTTGTTGGTTTGGAACCAATATTTTGCTCTGTTACTAGTGTGCTTGGGGTCATTGTCTTGTTGAAACACCCATTTCAAGGGCATGTCCTCTTCAGCATAAGGCAACTCTCATTAGTCCACAAAATATTCCTCCATTTCTCTTTAGGCCAGTTGATGTGTTCTTTGGCAAATTGTAACCTCTTCTGCACGTCTTTTATTTAACAGAGGGACTTTGCGGGTGATTCTTGCACATAAATTAGTTTCACACAGGCATCTTCTAACTGTCACAGCACATGCAGGTAACTCCAGACTGTCTTTGATCATCCTGGAGCTGATCAATAGGTGAGCCTTTGCCATTCTGGTTATTCTTCTATCCATTCTGATGGTTGTTTTCCATTTTATTCCATGCATCTCTGTTTTTTTTTGTCTTTTTGTTTTTTGTTTTTTTTTGGAGATCATTGTAGATGAACAGCCTATAAGTTTTTGCACCTGCGTATAAGTTTTCCCCTTTCCAATCAACTTTTTAATCAAACTACACTGTTCTTCTGAGCAATGTCTTGAATGTCCCATTTTCCTCAGTCTTTCAAAGAGAAAAGCATGTTCAACAGGTGCTGGCTTCATCCTTAAATAGGGGACACACAGCTGTTTGTTCCACAAAAATTGACAAACTCACTGACTGAATGCCACACTACTATTATTGTGAACACCCCCTTTACTACTTTTTTTTTTTTTTTTACCAATAGCCCAATTTCATAGCCTTAAGAGTGTGCATATCATGAATACTTGGTCTTGTTGGATTTGTGAGAATCTACTGAATCTACTGGTACCTTGTTTCCCATGTAACAATAAGAAATATACTCAAAACCTGGATTAATCTTTTTAGTCACATAGCACTACTATTATTCTGAACACTACTGTATATGGAACTGTACATGAAGTCAAACAGTAAGGAAGGGGAAAAGGACTTGTATCGATTGGCCAGACAAAGCGACAGAGCTGGAAAGGATCTGCAACATGTTAGGGTGATAAAGGATACATATGATAATGTGCTGACAAGTGAAGAGACTGTGTTGAGAAGGTGGAGGGAATATTTTGAGGAGCTCATGAATGAAGTAATTGCAGAGAGACTATTTTTTCTGTCATTTACTTTTCTCCCTGTCATGTGGAGAGAGTAATTCAGGAAGTGAAAGAGATTAGTAAGGATGAAGTGACAACAGCTATGAAGAGGATGAAGAACGGAAAGGCAGTTGGTCCAGATGACATTCCACTGGTGTATGGAAATGTTTAGGAGAGATTGCAGTGGAATTTCTACTCAGATTGTTTAATAAAATCTTGGAAAGTGAACAGATGCCTAAGGAGTGGAGATGAAGTGTGCTGGTTCCTATTTTTAAGAACAAGGATAATGTGCAGAGCTGGAGTAACTACAGAAGCATTTAGATGATCAGATATAGCATAAAGTTATGGGAAAGAGGAGTAGAAGCTAGGATAAGGAAACTGGTGAAGATCTTTGAGCAGTCATATGGTTTCATGCCAAGAAAGAGCACCACAGATGCAATGTTTGCTCTGAGAGTACTGATGGAGGAGTAGAGAGAAGGCCAGAAGGAGTTACATTGTGTGTTTGTGGATTAAGAGAAAGCTTATGACAGGGTGCCAAGAGAAGAGTTAGGATATTGTATGAGCAAGGCTGCAGTGGCTGAGAAGTATGTGAGGGTAGTGCAGTAGGAATGACAGATTCATTCAAGGTGGAGGTGGGTTTACACCAAGGATCAGCCCTGGTCTTAGTGATGTTTGCAGATGATAATGTGATCTGTAGTGAGAGTACAGAGCAGGTTGAGTCTAGCCTGGAGAAGTGGAGCTATGCCCTGGAGAGCAGGGGAATAAAAGTTAGTAGGAGCAAGACTGAGTATGTATGTGAATGAGAGGGAGCCCAGTGGAATAGTGCGGTTACAAGGAGTAGAAGTGGTAAAAGTAGATGAGTTTAAATACTTGGGGTCAACTGTCCAAGGTAATGGACAGTGTGGTAGAGAGGTGAAGAAGAGAGTGTAGGCAGGGTGGAGTGGATGGAGAAAGGTGGCAGGAGTGATTTGTGATCGAAGAATATCTGCAAGAGTGAAGGGTAAAGTTTACAAGACAGCTGAAGATATTACGATTCTCTTTGGGAGTGACGAAAATGGACAGGATTAGGAATGAACATATCAGAAGGACAACTCAGGAGGGACGGTTTGGAGACAGAAAGGCAAGGTTGAGATGGTTTGGACATGTGCAGAAGAGGGCCCCAGGGTATGTAGGGAGAAGGATGCTGAGGATGGAGCCACCAGGCAGGAGGAGAAGAGGGAGACCAAAGAGGAGGTTTATGGATGTGCTGAGGGAGGACATGCAGGTGGTTGATGTGACAGAGGAAGATACAGAGGACAGGGTGAGATGGAAATGATTGATCTGCTGTGGTGACCCGTAAAGGGAGCAGCTGAATGAAGAAGGAGACCATTCTGAATTGGTCTCCTACTTCTCCATCTCCTCACGGTGATGCTTCTTGCCTTCTCATAATTGCCGATTTTGCTTCTTGGATTAGTGTATCAGCTCCAACAGGAACAAACGTATGATTTTATGGTTTACAAACATTTTGATGATTAAAAAGCTTTCAGTTAAAAACAGCTAACTTAATGTTAACAGAACTAAATTTAGTGGTAGCCAATTGCTAAATGGTAAATGGACTACATTTATATAGCGCCTTTCCAACTGCATCAGACGCTCAAAGTGCTTTAAAATAATACGATGTCAGGGGTGAATGTGCTCCAATAATGATTTTCAAAGATAGCCGAAAAGCTAATCTGGTCATGAAAAGTTAGCTTCGCTAACGAGCTGATTAGTTTGAACTGCCCCCACCAGTGGTTCGAGTTCACATTCTAATATCCCGTGTTCATACTGTAGGAAATGACCTTTTCAAAGCAGAATGCTACACGTGTGTGCAGGGACAAGTGGACTTCTTATCTGTCTGAATCCAGCTTCTTTCTCCAACAATCTCTGAGTCAATACTGACATGAAAGGGATCACTCATCTGAGAGAGTCACAATGTGTCCTTACTTCACTGTTTGAGGACAGTTTAATTCACAACAACAAGCAGGCATATGCTCCATTGTCCACTTGTCGTAAATGAGCACGATTTTTTGTCTTCATAGTCATTATCGTTCTTTCCGTAGCAGTCACTGTTGATTCTTGCATTATTCCCTCTTTTTGAAAACAGCTGGAAAAATACTGAGCATGGCTGAGCTCTCTTTGATAGCACGGTGATCTGTTTTATTCATTCAACTTTATTGGGAATACATGCGTGAGTGACAGAAGTGCTGCAACCTCGGGGGCTGTAAATGTGGAGGGCCCCACAGTTTCCTAACAGGAGATGGACCTTAATCTGCAAATATACCGAACCGCTGTCTTTGATCTAATCCATATCAATATTTGCTGCTATGATAAGACACTGGGTAGACCATTACTATTACTGTAATAGTTACCTCCACCAGCAAAGTGGAGCGGAGGATATGTTTTCACCCCTGTTTGTTTGTGAACAGCTTGGAGCCAACAATTTTTCATATATCATTATGGTATTTTTACTGCAGATTCATATCCTGATAGGAAAGAACTGATTACATTTCAAGGCCATGGGTCAGAGGTCAAAGTCAAGAAAATTCATAACACTGTCAAAAAAAAAAAAAAAAAAAAAAAAAAATCATATTTGAGAGCATTATGCAGGATGGTATCTTTTATCGCCTGACAACATTTGATCCAGATCTGATCCAGATTGTGGATTTTGTGGACATTTGAATTTAATACTGAGAAGCCCATTTGGTGTATATTTTGCATTATATCTAAATCAAAAGTGCCTCAGTCACATTAATCTTTCTGTTATGGATTAATCTACACCACCAAAACTGGATGGAGGTTCCAATTTTATGCATGTTTGTCTTAAAGTTATCAGATGAAAACAAAGTGCCAAAAGCAAATACAAATTGTGAGTAGCAGAGATAACCAATGTTATGTGAAAATTATCTGAAAAGAATCCAGAAACTGAAAAGTGCATGAACTAAATATATACTCCTGACATTTGATCACATCTAATTTATCTTATGAGAAGCCACTTCAAACAAGACTTTGACCTTGAATTTTTTTCCAAGGTATAATTTTGTGGAATTGGAAACGCAGCACAGTGTCTTAGTGGTTAGCATTGTTACCTCGCAGCGAGAAGGTCGTGGGTTCAATTCCCATGGCCTTTCTGTGTGGAGTTTGCATGTTCTCCCCGTGTTTGCGTGGGTTTCCTCCGGGTGCTCCGGTTTCCTCCCACATCCAAAAACATGCGGGTTAGGTGGATTGGAATCTTTAAAATTGTCCTTAGGTGTGTGTGTGTGCGTGTGTCTGTGTTTGTTTGTTTGTTTGTGGCCCTGCGACAGACTGGCATCCTGTCCTGGGTGTACCCCGCCTCGTGCCCTATGACTGCTGGGATAGGCTCCAGCCCCCCGCGACCCTTAATTGGACTAAGTGGTAGAAGATGAATGAATGAATGAAAAAATGTTGGTGGAGGGTGGCGCTCTACACTCTAAGAAATGAAACACAAGGGTTGTAAATGCAAAAAAAATACTATTATTTTCAATATACTTGGAATTGTTGATTTTAGGGATTTAAGTAATAATGTTTCATTTGATTTAATTAATTTCAACTACAATATTGTTTTGCACTCAATTGACAGTTATGTGGAAAAAGTTATCTTAACTTTATCAATTAAATTCAACATTTTATTTCTTAGAGTGTAGTATTGTAATATTATTACTGTGAGTATTGCAGCATTAAAAGGTCTTACTATCTTTGGCAATCACAGTTTAGTCCTGTATGAATTACATCAGGCACCAGGACAACGGTCCATTACCGTTTGTATATCTGTTGATCTGATGAAATTTGTTGGACAGGTACATACAGCAGGACTTAGATCAAAGAAGAGTTGATAAAATCCTGGAAGAAATCTGTGGTGGATCTTTGCATGATCCTGCATTTGATCATGATCCTGATTACAGCGACCCTTATTAGAAGATCAATGGAATCTGGATCAAAGATTTCAGTATCAGAATCAGAGATATCTTGCAGATGGAAACACAGACAAAGATAAACAAAAGAAACTTGAGTGACTACACAAGAAGGAGACAAGTGAGGGAAGCCACCAAGGCACACATGCCAACACTCAAAGAGTTATAGGCTTCTGTGATTGGCAAAAATGGGCATAGTCCAACTTTTGTCTGTTGCATCATCAGTTCTATAGCTTCATGGTGGAGCAGAACAAAGAACGATATTAATCCATTAAAACAGATCAAATCTAGGCTCAATTTGGTGAATGGTAAAAGGTAAAAGTGCTGATTTGCTGTACATTCTAGAGGTGGGCGGATCGTTCCTAATATCGGTAATATCGATACCAACGCTGGTATTGATATTGAACGATCCTTGTGTAAAAAGATTGATACTCAAGCTTTTTTTGGTCTAAGCTGCACACGCAGATTCATCAAAGTCTGCTCTCTGTCTGTAAGAGCAGCGCTACACTGTGTCACACAACACGGAGCAGCGCACCCTTGTATTGTGGTTTGTCAGCCCTCTACCTCAGGAGATTTTGTTTTAAGTTGTGTTGAGTGATATTTTTTTAAACAAAAATGTTGTTTGTGATAATAAAGTATTTTGTTGTCATGTACAATGTTTGGCGAAATTCTATCCTAGGTCTTTTGGATCCTTTGGATCTATGAAGCTTAAATATGAAAAAGTATCAGTATTGATATCGATGATACTGGGCCTGTATTTACTTGGTATCAGAGCAATACCAAAATTCCCAGTATCGCCCACCTCTAGTACATTCCTCAGAGCATGCCAACAACTGTGCGCTGCACACATTTTGCATCTTTATTTTGTCTCACTGCATAAAAGCAATTATTTTGTTCAACTGACTTTTTGTTCCTGAAGATATTTAAAAATTTTGCCCTTAAAATCAGGTCTACCAATAATTCTGACCAGGCCTGTGTAACTAATATAGGTACAGTATCTGGTGTGTGCGCTTATTGTTCACAGTTGACCCTACAATCCAGGACCATGAGGGTCTTCATGCTGCCCTGCACACGTGAAAAAACGAGCAAATAAAGGACTTGTTGAAACAGACGTAATTACACCAACGTCCTCCCAACATTTATGAAATGACGCTCAGACCTTGTGCGCTCTGGTCATGTGGACAAACAACACTGAGCAATAAATTACCAGACAAACTGTCAGCATTGTGTTACATGCAGCTCATACACAGTGCAGCAAGCATCAGCATCAAGAACTATAATAATCAAGAACATTTTTTTTAAAGAAAAAGCTTAACTTTTTCCACTTTTCCATGTTAAACAAAGCTGCTTAACCGCAAACAAAAAATTTAGATTGAACTGAAATTTCTGCCTCAACATGGGAGGACCATGTGTGTGTTATTTGCATGTTTGCATATTTGCAAGCATGTTCCACTCCTCACAGAGTGCACCGGCCATCGCTGGCAAAACGTACCAGCACAGCAGACACTGGGCTGTAGGTAAGACAAACCACTCATTATTTACACACACACACACACACACACACACACACACACACACACACACACACACACACACACACACACACACACACACACACACACACACACACACACACACACACACACACACACACACACACACACACACATATATATATATATATTTCAAATGACTGAAATGCATCATATTCTCTGTATTTTCTGTAAAGATTTCAAAACATTCTCTAATGTTTAAGTAATTATTGATTAAATTCATTCATTACTTTTATGTTATAATATCAATATCATTTTGTTTTTATTTTCTGGTGGACAAATGAGGACTGAAATATTAAACAGAATCAAATAAAATCAGGTGGTCTTGCAGTAATTTGGTGCTTTTCCTCCCATGAAGTTACAGTGTGATTATCAGTGGACTTTTTTTTGCATCCTCATGATTGCAGGACATTTGATGGGGAAGAAGAACATTGACAGCCCGCCTGGACTTCAGGACTTTGTCATCGGCTCACAAACCGCTGCTGAACTCGCACTGCTGATGCAATCTGAGCATCTGATGGAGGCGAATAAAGCAAAACAGAAGTTTTTGCTCCACAGCAGGTGGAGAGGAGATGACAGGAACGAACACCTCAGAGAGGTCAGTTTGTGGATTTGACCTACAGTTACTGACTGGACCTTTTCTTTTCTCATTTACACCAAAAATCATTTGTTTTGAGATGATCTCGACTTAAATCTCATTTTTCTGGCTTTATTTTAGATGGCAGACCTCAGGCAACTGCAGGAAAACATCTCTACCTGAATGCAATGAACATCTCACAGCACATCTTTCTCGTAAGATGGAATATTCAATTAAGTTTGATCACGCAACAGTTCCTTGATTTTGCAATTTTAAAAAAGTCTAGAGTTGTTGTATGAATGAAACCTGTGATAACTGAACTCTGATTGTCTAATCATGTGTTACTCAGATTTATTTGATTTTATCATTTTGGACTCACTTTGACAACTTCACTTGACAGTAGCTAATTTGGACCACAAGATGGCGCTCAAGCACAAAAAAGCAGTAATTTACCAATAAAATGCAAAGCATTGTAAAAATAATAATAAATTCTGACATCCCTTTAGAAGCCTTAAAAAAATAATTTTCCACTTTTAAACGGCTTTAATTTAATGACTGTCGTAACATTTTTGGTACACTCTATAAAATTAAAAGAAAATTGAATATTATTCATATGTTGCATTAACAAATATGCATTGTGTAAATTTATTTTCACCTCTAAAGTTACGATCTATCCAAAGTGACTGCTTTTAACACACATACACACACGATTCTGTTTGTTTCTGACTGTCGTGGGATTGACAAGCATCACTTCAGAGCTGAAACGATTTGATAAATTAATTAGTTGAGTTAAAGTTACCAGATAATTCATTTCATTAATCAGTTAAATAATTAATTCTTTATGTCTGTCTTGATAATTGTCTCTGACTTATGTAAGTGTGAATGAAAAGGTTTGAACACAAAATGTTGAGGTCTGATAGACTTTAGGTAATTTCTGAGTAATTCATTGATTAAATAAAAGTATTTTACAGATTAAGAGTTAACTGGAAAATTGTTAGCTGCAGTCATTTATCACCTTTCTTTTCTGTTGTGTCGAAAATCTGTCCAGTTTGTGTTGTTTGTATGATTTTTGTGTCTGAATAAACCCTGTTGCATTGACTTGTGTCACGTTATTTGTCGATATGAACATCAATCAATCAATTTTATTTATATAGCGCCAAATCACAACAAACAGTTGCCCCAAGGCGCTTTATATTGTAAGGCAAGGCCATACAATAATTATGTAAAACCCCAATGGTCAAAACGACCCCCTGTGAGCAAGCACTTGGCTACAGTGGGAAGGAAAAACTCCCTTTTAACAGGAAGAAACCTCCAGCAGAACCAGGCTCAGGGAGGGGCAGTCTTCTGACCCTGAACCATCCCTTAGTTATGCTGCTATAGACGTAGACTGCTGGGGGGTTCCCATGATGCACTGTTTCTTTCTCTTTTTGCTCTGTATGCACCACTCTGCATTTATTCATTAGTGATCGATCTCTGCTCCCCTCCACAGCATGTCTTTTTCTTGGTTCTCTCCCTCAGCCCCAACCAGTCCCAGCAGAAGACTGCCCCTCCCTGAGCCTGGTTCTGCTGGAGGTTTCTTCCTGTTAAAAGGGAGTTTTTCCTTCCCACTGTAGCCAAGTGCTTGCTCACAGGGGGTCGTTTTGACCGTTGGGGTTTTACATAATTATTGTATGGCCTTGCCTTACAATATAAAGCGCCTTGGGGCAACTGTTTGTTGTGATTTGGCGCTATATAAAAAAATTGATTGATTGAATTGATTGATTCTGCTGGGACTGGTTGGGGCTGAGGGAGAGAACCAGGAAAAAGACATGCTGTGGAGGGGAGCAGAGATCGATCACTAATGATTAAATGCAGAGTGGTGCATACAGAGCAAAAAGAGAAAGAAACAGTGCATCATGGGAACCCCCCAGCAGTCTACGTCTATAGCAGCATAACTAAGGGATGGTTCAGGGTCACCTGATCCAGCCCTAACTATAAGCTTTAGCAAAAAGGAAAGTTTTAAGCCTAATCTTAAAAGTAGAGAGGGTGTCTGTCTCCCTGATCTGAATTGGGAGCTGGTTCCACAGGAGAGGAGTCTGAAAGCTGAAGGCTCTGCCTCCCATTCTACTCTTACAAACCCTAGGAACTACAAGTAAGCCTGCAGTCTGAGAGCGAAGCGCTCTATTGGGGTGATATGGTACTACGAGGTCCCTAAGATAAGATGGGACCTGATTATTCAAAACCTTATAAGTAAGAAGAAGAATTTTAAATTCTATTCTAGAATTAACAGGAAGCCAATGAAGAGAGGCCAATATGGGTGAGATATGCTCTCTCCTTCTAGTCCCCGTCAGTACTCTAGCTGCAGCATTTTGAATTAACTGAAGGCTTTTTAGGGAACTTTTAGGACAACATGACGTATTCATTTTCTTATGCTTCATGCCTCTGCAATATAAAATCAAGTTTTATGGGTGAACACGTTCAAATCATGTAGTTTTAACATAATATGCAACAACTTGAAAGTAAAATGTGTTAACTTAGCCAGAAACAATTTTGCTGAGTGACCTCAATGTAAATTTGTTGGATTAACATGATGTTACTTAATTATCATGGTTCAGGCCAACTAGATTTGTAAGGGTAAAAAAAAAGAAAAAAAGTAAGTCCCTTTGGCTGTTCCCTTGTTTTCAGGTTGTGGTTCCATTTCCCCACTGGAATTTGTACTGATCGGGAAGAATTTTTCGAGAGATAGTGAGATATCTTTGCTGAGCTTCTGCATCTACTTCACATACGTTAAAACATCCAACAGTTTTTTCAGTTTTGAGAATTATTGACAGTGTTACGGTTTCAATGCTAACAACAAAAGCACACTTGATCATTCGCTGCATTGTGAGTTTGAAATGGTAGAAACACTCAAAACAACTACTTAGGAAATAAGGATACTGGAGCATTCAACAATAACATTTAAAATGCAGGATGACTCAACAGCACGGTGGATTAGTGGTTAGCACTGGTGCCTCACAGCAAGAAGGTCGTGGGATCGATTCCCGGCCTTTCTGTGTGGAGTTTGCATGTTCTCCCTGTGTCAGCGTGGGTTTCTTCCAGGCACTCCGGTTTCCTCCCACAATCAAAATCATGCTTATTTAGGGTTTTCTTATTTCTTTCCCCGTGACGAAGGCAGCGTCTCTAAATCCAGAGTTGGTCCCCGGGTGCCGGACTGTGACTGCCCACTGCTCCTGTGGTTGGATTGTGTCTAACTGTAATTAGGACGGGTTAAATCCAGAGGACAAGTTTTGTTGCATGTATATATGTGCACTGACAATAACATTTCTATTCCATTCAGCTTCAGAAAAAGAACTGATGTTCTGAAGCACCATGATGGGGACATCGAGAGAACAGTGTCAGTTTATTTCAACACCCAAAACTGCAAATACTTTTTAGATGTAATGCTTAAGAAAAAGATCTTGGTTGATATAACTCTATTGGCTTGTTTGGGGATCGCGCAGGGGGGGTGGGGGGTGGGGGGGTAGGGGTGGTATCAGTGTCTTAAATGATCCAATTGCTTCAATTACGAAAAACATTTATTAAACAGTTGAAACTCAGAATGACTGGACAGAGCTTCAGGAAAAAGAAAAAAATCAGTATTATCAAACATCAGGATGGTGAAATCCAGCGAACAGTGTGAATTTATTCATACAAACACACACACACACACACACATATATACACACACACACGCACACTGCTGACAACTTCAGCAAAAAAATGTTTTTTTTTTTTTTAAAGCATGGGGTGGTGACGTCTAGTTCAGAAAATGATCATTTCAAAATACTTAAAAACAAAATAATTGTTTCAGCCAATCCATGCATCCATTTTCTATACCCGCTTACTCCTGGAGCCTATACCAGCAGTCATAGGGCATGAGGCGGGGTACACCCTGGACAGGACGCGTAACAGGGTCACATAGTGACAAACAAACACATTCACACCCGCACGCACACCTACAGACAATTTTTTTAAAGTTTCTAATCAGCCTAATCTGCATGTCTTTGGATGTGGGAGGAATCCGGAGCAGCTGGAGAGAACCCACACAAACACCGGGAGAACATGCAAATGCCACACAGAAAGGGTGTTTCAGCTGGGGAGGTGATGGTCTAGTTAGTAGTTAACGCGTTGGGCTTGAGACCAGAGGATCCTCGGTTCAAATCCCAGTCTGACTGAAAAATCCCTAAAGACCCTTGGGCAAGGTCCTTAATCCCCTAGTTGCTCCTGGTGTGTAGTGAGTGCCTTGGTGAATGTGAGGCATTATTGTAAAGTGCTTTGAGCATCTGATGCAAATGGAAAAGCACTGTATAAATGCAGTCCATTTACCATTTAATATGAAACACTCAAAATCACTAAGTAATTCATTGTTTTTAAACACTCAAAACAGTGAAGAAAAAGATGCACTATTTTGAAGCACTTGAAATGCAAATTGATCCATATTATTAAAGCCATTTTTTCACCTTGACTTGATTTATCAAATACAATATTTTTAAGTTTATTTATGTGGCATTTACACTTTAAGTTGTACAATATAATGCTATTTTTAACAGTACGGTTGCGACATCTAGTGGCCGGTGCCCCCCTGACATAAATTCCTGGCCACGCCCCTGAGCCGTCGACGTGTTTGATGAGACGGACACGCTGATGACGTGTGCGGGCTGAGCGCAGGAGGAAGGGTCATGTGACACAAAAGAACCAGTTTAGCTCCACACGTGTTTGAGTGAAGCCAGAAGAAAGTTTTCTCTCATTTGTCACGGATGACTGGTGAACAATAGAGGTCCGGACCACTTTCACCTCTTCATTAGGAGTCTAATCCCCCCAAAAAACCAATGGGATAAAGTTTACAGGAATTAATGAAGAGGAAAGAACAAAGTAATTCTGGAAAACACACACAGGAAGTTCTGAGTGCAACAGCTTTATGACGCACAATAACATCTTAATTTTACTTCTCAAAGCAGAAAATCAGAACCTTAAGGTGCCCATTAACAGCTTATTTTTTAAAGTCATACGCTTCTTCACAAATTCCATTTCATCTAAAGTTAGTTGCAAACTATACATTTTTTATATCAACTTATTAAAAAAATAGGGGTTACAAGATACATTTCAATTTATCAGCGACCAAAATAACTGCCTCTATAAACAGAAGATTCCAAAAAGGAAATGATGGAATAACTTAAAAGCATCTGAATGACCATTTTTCAAAATTCGAGTTCTTGCATTGTAATAAATATCTGTTTAATTTCCAGTACTCTACAGCTAGAGTTACCAGTAACATAATGTAAACTACAATGGAAATTTGTTACAGTGTGTTTAAGAGTAGAAAAAAAAAAAAAAAACCTAGAATAATTTAAATCTTCTGGAGCACATCTTAATTTCATTTCAGTTTATTTATATTATTATATTATTTAGCTGTTTTTAGTTCCAGGCTTTAGTGGTTCTAAAGGTCCACCAGAACCTATTGAGTTGGAGGTATGAGATACAAATGTGACATCATCCACCTTTGAGAGAGGACTCCATTACCATGATCTGAGAGACTGTAGATAAGAGGAAGCCATTAATCCAAAATTGACATAAAAAAGAGCCCCAGCCATTTTCCTGCTGATCAAACAAGTATTTGAACATTGTCAAGCTTTTCTCAGTCAATTTTGGATTATGGGTTCCACCATAAGCAATTTAGGTCATGGTGATGGAGTATGCTCTTTTTCAGCAGTGGACTGTGTCACATATGATGGTTCCAACTCCATCAGTTCTTCTAGTTAATTCCTCAGCATCAATTTGAGCTGCCTTCCTCAGTGACGTACATAAAGTCTGTATGGTCCCAAGCTACTAACTGTATTTCTTAGCAATAGATTCCATAGTTTCTAGTCAAGGAGCATGCGCTAGTGCCACACAATTCCACATCCATCACACTAAGGAACTGCCATGGAACCTGGGTGATTTCCATCCAGGCCTACAGCTGATTCCCACCTCTTTAAAGTATCTCCATTGAAATGTGTGTCACTGAGATACCTGCATACCTAAGTAAACATTTGTCAAAGCCATTCCAGTGGTACCCAGAGCCTTCTGAAAAGTCCTGATACTAAAGAAGTCCAGTCTTTTACTTTCGGTCACTAAGGTCTCCAAACCATAGAGTAAGACAAAGTACCAGAACCTGGAAGACTCAGATTTTCAGCAAATATAGTGGCATCACCAAACACCTCTGTCCGCTGACCTCATGACTCCATAAGGTCTTCCCAGACATGCAGTCTTGATCTTCATCTTAATCCAGTGCAACCACAAACCTAAACACGCCTCACTCAGCTTCTCAATGGCTGTGGTCAGGGCATCCATTGATTCTGGTAAATTTACGATTGCTGTTGGTAGTATTAATCTTTGTGAGATGTCTTTTAAAAGAACTATGGCTTGTGGAGATCCAAAATTCCACTCTGGTAACCTTGCAAAAAATTCATTATCTTATTTTCTTGCTCTTGAATATACGAAGATCAAGCAAGCCATTAAAAGTTTGACTCCCAATTGATGCCAAATTACACCAATTCATCATTCAGGAGCTTTCATGCTGTTTAGTCAGTGAGTAAAATGTGTTTCTACTTGGGTTACCCACCTCTGGCTGTGTCCAACCTGGGGACCCACTGAAAATGTGACACCATGAAAAAGAACAAATAAATCTACCTTGTGACGATTATTTACCCCACCCACCCACCCACCCACACACACACACACACACACACACACACACACACACACACACACACACACACACACACACACACACACACACACACACACACACACACACACACACACACACACACAACACCACAAAAACAAACAAAAAAATCCACAAAAAACTAAACTATAAAGTACTACATTACTTGTACTGATTAGTGATCACCTTTACACAAATTCTTGATTGTTCCTGCTCAGAGACAGCAAACCAGGGGTGAATCCAGATAAGACGGTGTTGTCGGGGAAACACGTCCTCCACAACACCCATTGATTAAAGGACCACTTTTGAAGACATTTTGCTTATTACTACTTATAATAAATAATAATTTTAACAACTAAAATGTTTAAATCAGTATTTATCTGGAGCTACACTCTAAAAAATGAACCGCTGTCTTAATGAGAAGAAGTGAAGTACCAATTTACATAGATCTTCTCAAGTTATTTCAACTTAACTAAAGTTATTTCAACTTTACTAGAGAAGTCTTGTGACATTAACTCAGTTGAAAGTTGGAATAACTACAGTAAGTTGAAATAACTTTAAAAAAAATCTATGAAAATTGTTACATCAAATTTTCTCGTTGAGACAGCAGTTCATTTTTTAGGATGTATGAAGTAAAGTGGACTACTACTATGAAAAAAAGGAAAAGAATAGTTTGAAAAAGTTGAGACAAGGTGTATGCAAAGCAACCCAGTAAAATATATAAGAGAAAAAAGAACATATTATGCAAAACTCTGTTTTTATTTACATTTTGCAGTTACATATGGCTGTGGTTTCATGTTAAACATCCCAAAAGTCCCACAAACATAAGCCTAAAGCAGAGCTTTTACTATGATGATGATGATGATGGCGAGTGCATCACCTCAATGTCTTTGGCTGCAAACTTAAATATCTATTTTAATGACACATAATGATATATGAAATATGTTTATTTATTTAGGTTTATTTTCCAGCATGTATGTTATTGCTTACAAGACCTACCACTCTGGCGTGCTGACAACTTCACAAACAAAAGGTCTGATCTGCAGTCCCAGTAATGGTGCATTAAATATTTTTACAAAAGTGAAGGATTTTTTTTGTTCCACCTGCTGGTTTTCTACATATTTGCATACAGTTATGCATTCCCATTTAATCTTTGAAATGAAAAAAGTCACAGGAACCTTCATCAAATTTGCATTTTATACAAAACGTGTGAGGTGATTATTGTATCAGGCAAATAAAAGTGATGCAAATGAAGAAATGACCAATCAAAACAGTCAAATAAATATGGTAGATGCTGATTAGACCAGGTGGACTCAACAAAAATGTTTCACGGTTATAAAAATAAACTTCATTAGAAACATTTTTCAGAAGAAGAAACCCACCAGAAATCAATGAAACTGAAATCTTGCATTCGGTAGTTTTACATTTTCTCACTCTTCCACCGTATAATTGAGTAGAATCTCTTAATCTGGTGTGACAACTGTCAAAATGTCATCCAAGCAAAATCAGCAAAAAAAGAGAAAAAGATACAATCCCGACAGAAAGTGGAAGAAGTTAACTTTTTAAAAGTTAAAGCAGAGGCATTGATGTCCATCATCACCACGTCTTCCCAATAGACTGAACATGTTCCTTGGCCTTCAACCTCAGTGAGGCTATGCTGGAGTTCCTTGGATCCACAGAGCACTGGTAGGGCGGAGGTGGGGGGCAGATGGAGGCCATGTGGGGCAGTTGAGGTCCCAGTGCAGGGGAGCTGAGGAAGGAGGCCTGCAGGGAGGAGGGCATTGGAGCATGTGGAGAGGCCGTGTAGGTGCCCGTGAGGCCTTGAGGGCTGCTGATGAAGCCTGGGAGTGACTGCAGGGAAGTGGAGGAGGTGATCGGCGTGCTGAGCCAGGGATCCAGCTGCAGGCTGGAACCCAGGGAGCTGCTGGATGTCCGGGTGAAGGAGAGCAAAGAGGAGGAGGTGTCCGGCAGCTTGATGGAACTCACCTCCAGCTTCTCCTGCCGACGCCATTTGGCTCTCCGGTTCTGGAACCAAACCTAAAATTAAACATTTATGTAATGAGTTTTAATCATGTTTTATATATGATCTAAATTGTGCCAAAATAGAATTGTTTGAGAAACCTAAAAAAAATATTAACTTGGTGACACTTAAATGAATTATGTCCCAATAAACTTTACAAGTCACTCTTAATGCCAACTTGCTATTTTAATTTAGAGGACCTTTATTAATTTTATTGTTACCAAATGAAAGCAGTCTTTAGATTTTCCCGTTGTTCAGTGCATGAAAAATTTAAAGTTTGCGAAACAAATGCCTGTTTGAATTATTTAAACATCTATTCAGCCTTTAATCATTTGGTAGTTTTTAAATGTGTTTTTAAAGTAGGTTATTTTAAATCAGTATTTGTCATATTTTGCAAATTCCTCTTTTACTAATATGAAAAATAATGGTATGGGATTAATGTTATATTTTAAATATATTAATATGCTTCTAAAATCAATACTACAAATTGTTGTAGTGACTACATCATAATCATAATCATGCCCCATTTCAAATAAAAATAAACAAATTATTTATTTATTAAATTGACTTTCCTCAAAATTAACCTGTCATGAAACTGAAACCTTCGATATATATATATATATATTATATATATATATATATATATATATATATATATATAATATATATATATATATATATATATATATATATATATATATATATATATATATATATAATGTGTGTGTGTCTTGTGGAACTTCTGCACAGTATTTCATTTCTACAAATTGTGTTCACAACTTCAAGTGTAAATGCCTCAAAAACAATCTTTTTTTATAAAAGTTTCATATTTAGGTCTAGTCAGTCATGTGTCTTTTAAACGAAATATAACTTTAGAGTGAAAACAACATGTAACTTGTTCTTTCTCATTTATTTTTTGAATTGGATGCATCCTAATAAAGATTAATAATTTGTATCCATTTGGAATATTCTTAGTCAACTCATTTTATTGGCTATACCGAAACAATTACAGATTGTATTTATACTAATTTCATTATTAAGTTTATTATATTTGTTTTATAATATGGATAAAAAAATTTTGCAAATATTTTTCATTAAAATCAATCCCTGAAGCAAACATGCTGCAAAAATAACAAAAACCTTGAAAATCAAGTCGCAGTCAAATATAAAGGCTATACATAAATAAATGAAACATTTTTTTGTAAAACTGAAAGTTTCCCCAGAAGAATTATACGGATTCATTCATTATTTGATTTCAGTAGTATTATACAATCGATTTTTTTTTTTTTTTTTCACTGTTTGCTGTGTTTGTGGTATTGTGCTTTGACAAAAGTGAAGCTTGGACCAACTTCATTATTGTAATATGTGATATTTACATTTCTTAGTTTCTGTTAAAATATATTTATAATTTAAGGTTTAACCAAATTACAAATATGATTGGAAGAAAAACTAATAAATGTAGATGTATCAAATTATCGTATTTTTTTTTTAAACTGGTCCAAGCTTCACTTTTTTTCAGCCAAACTGAGTAATCACATTTTTATTCGCCTGAAGAATTCTGTAAATTTCTTTAAAAAATACAACATCTCTTAAATATAAAATATAGGGTTTAACATACACCCTTCAATTCTGATAAAAAAAAAAGTCGCGTTTTGCATGAAGTTTACTTCAAACTGTGATTGCTGTGTGCGTTGGACACACCTGCACGCGGACCTCAGGCAGGTTGACTTTTAGGGCCAACTCCTCCCTGCTGTACACGTCCGGGTAATGAGATTTCTCGAAGGCTCGCTCCAGTTCGTGGAGCTGGAAGGTGGTGAACGTGGTCCGGTTCCGTCTGTGCTTCTTCTTGTGGGTTTCGTCTTCGGCCAGTTTGCCGTCTCTGGCTGGTGATCCGGGACAGGCCCCGGCCTCAGCTGTGCTGCTGGCACTACACATACCTGACGAGATTTATTTCAAGTTAGATTAAAAAAAAAAAAAAAAAAACCTGTTTAGAGACAGTTATATTAAGTTGTTTTTATTTTACCGTCACAACTTTGAGAGCAGTGTGTCTTTTTTCCTGGGGTCCCGTTGCGCTCAGTGCCTTTGTTTTGCACGGAGCTGTAGGATGTTGCTTTGCGCAACAAGTCCTCTTTAAATCCCAGTATGGCCTCGATGCTGTGGAGCGTGGACGGGTTCCCGGGGCTCTGGACAGAGCGCGCGGAGGGAGACAGGCGCTCATCCATCATCACGTGTGAAGGTGATCCAAGAAGCCACATTGGTTCAGAGGAGCGAAAAAACCCCCGATCTAAACCACACACAAATAACCTCCGCTCCTCTGCTTCAGTTTAAACGACACAGAGCGCAAAAGCGAGAACGTGCGTAAAATTACGCACCGGTGCGTCCTTTCTTGTTAGTGGATGTGGAACAACTTCAGGAGCGGGTTTTAAAGTCGCGGCTGGTGTCGGACCTCCTGCTCATGTGGCACTCCCGCACGTCACGCAGGGGTTCGTCCTGTTGGATTAGGCCCTAGAATTTATGGGGTAACTCACCGTGCGCTCGGACTCCTCCCTGCCTCGTACGCATCTCCCTCCAGCAGCCAGAGCTGCCTGTAAACCTACTTATATAAATCTTAAAACCATCTTTCTATTCCTCCAGATGTCATGTCCATGACAGTCTGTGGGAAAAAAGAAGAGGAAGATTAGTCTGACAGATTAAGGTACAACAAATTCATAATTACAAGATTTCTGGTCAATACAGGGATTGCAAAATGTCAGATTAATATTTAATCAAAGCGTTAAGATATTGTTGCCAAAATGAACAGACTTGTGGTCGAATTGATTAAGGATGGTATTTGTCTGGATTGGAACCAAGGAAAAAGCTTGTAGGGTGATTTTAAAGCATAAATTTTTGTGTTTGCCAACCTGCTGACATGTGCAAAAGGCTCTTCAACAATAGCAATCCAAACATCTTAACCTCAAATCTTGGGGTCTCATTCAAAAACCTCTTGTACTAACAGAATTTGTGAATGGTGCGTATGAGCGTTTCCCGATATTTTGTGTTTTCCCGAAGGTACGAACACAATTTATGAGTGTTCCAGCCCTGTTGGAGTCGTGAAAATAGTCTGCTGTCATGCAGCCCTTTGTTTTCAGTAGCTGGCAGTATATTTTATTACTCTGAAGCAGTTTTAGTTTGATAAACCAACACAAATTACATGTCTGTCTTGTATAACCCTACGATTTGAAGTATAACTCAGCATGTACAACCCTGGCAAAAATTATGGAATCACCGGCCTCAGAGGATGTTCATTCAGTTGTTTAATTTTGTAGAAAAAAGCAGATCACAGACAGAAGAAACACTATAAGAAATCAAGAAAAAAAGATTGTGGCAGTCAGTAACGGTTACTTTTTTAGACCAAGCAGAGGAAAAAATATGGAATCACTCAATTCTGAGGAAAAAATTATGGAATCACCCTGTAAATTTTCATCCCCCAAATTAACACCTGCATCAAATCAGATCTGCTCGTTGACATTGACCCTATGCCATGACATTGACCCTATGTGTCTTTTTGCAAGGAATGTTTTTGCAGTTTTTGCTCTATGGCAAGATGCATTATCATCTTGAAAAATGATTTCATCATCCCCAAACATCCTTTCAATTGTCCAAAATATGAACATAAACTTGTGCATTTATTGATGATGTAATGACAGCCATCTCCCCAGTGCCTTTACCTGACATGCAGCCCCATATCATCAATGACTGTGGAAATTTACATGTTCTCTTCAGGCAGTCATCTTTATAAATCTCATTGGAATGGCACCAAACAAAAGTTCCAGCATCATCACCTTGGCCAATGCAGATTCGAGATTCATCACTGAATATGACTTTCATCCAGTCATCCACAGTCCACAATTGCTTTTCCTTAGCCCATTGTAACCTTGTTTTTTTCTGTTTAGGTGTTAATGATGCCTTTCGTTTAGCTTTTCTGTATGTAAATCCCATTTCCTTTAGGCGGTTTCTTACAGTTCGGTCACAGACGTTGACTCCAGTTTCCTCCCATTCGTTCCTCATTTGATTTGTTGTATATTTTTCGATTTTTGAGACATATTGCTTTAAGTTTTCTGTCTTGACGCTTTGATGTCTTCCTTGGTCTACCAGTATGTTTGCCTTTAACAACTTTCCCATGTTGTCTGTATTTGGTCCAGAGTTTAGACACAGCTGACTGTGAACAACCAACATCTTTTGCAACATTGCATGATGATTTACTCTCTTTTAAGAGTTTGATAATCCTCTCCTTTGTTTCAATTGACATCTCTCGTGTTGGAGCCATGATTCATGTCAGTCCACTTGGTGCAACAGCTCTCCAAGGTGTGTTCACTCCTTTTTAGATGCAGACTAACGAGCAGATCTGATATGATGCAGGTGTTAGTTTTGGGGATGAAAATTTACAGGGTGATTCCATAATTTTTTTCCTCAGAATTGAGTGATTCCATATTTTTTTTTTCCTCTGCTTGGTCTAAAAAAGTAACCGTTACTGACTGCCACAATCTTTTTTTCTTGATTTCTTATAGTGTTTCTTAAAGCCAGAAAGTTGCCATTTGAAATGACTTTAGTTTTGTGTCATGTCTGTGATCTGCTTTTTTTCTACAAAATTAAACAACTGAATGAACATCCTCCGAGGCCGGTGATTCCATAATTTTTGCCAGGGGTTGTATTCACACACTCACACTCATCTTCAACCACTTAGTCCAATTAACCGCTTAGTCTCGGGGTGCTGGAGCCTATCCCAGCAGTCATAGGGTGTGAGGCGGGGTACACCTTGGACAGGATGCCAGTCTGTTGCAGTCAACATGCATTCATGTATTCATGCAGCCTAATGACATTAAGACACGCTAAGATATTCTTTAGTGTGTATGTCCTTGATGTGGCAAGATGTTTTTTAAATCCACTTTCACTTTGGTTTACTTTCCCATGTCAACAATGGAATCTGTTGATATGAAATGTTGTTATTTTCCCCATTCCCTGGTTTTAGCAGGACACCCAAATTCCACTTTTCAACTCTGTTAGCAATTACTGAAATTCTGCTGGTTGTTACAAAAAATCTTTGAAAATAAAAGTTTGTTGCCAATCCCATTGTTCTGATTAGAAACCTCTGACATATATGTGTGGCCCTGCGATAGACTGCCGTCATGTTCAGGGTACACCTAAAAAATCCAAAAAGTCAAAAAAAAAAAAAAAAATTACAAAACTTCTGTTTTGTTTTTGCGGAGGGTGGGTCGGGGGGGGGGGGGGGCATCAGCTGTGGCTGCCAGAATAATTCTGTCGCACATACAATGAAAATATGTCAATATATTTACAGAAAACACTCTATATTTTAGAGTATGAAAAGTAATTTGCAAAATAAAAAAAATAAAAAAAGAAAAATGAAAGCAGGCTGAGGTATAGACAGCCTTGAACTGTTTTTTTCAGAAGTCCTCATATTAACATACTTTTTACAAATATAGCAAATATATGTTAATATAGCAATATGATATACACTTTATTGTAATTTCAGAGTTGTTTCTATTGTGTAACAGCACAGTGGTGCAAACAGTAAGTGTGCTTGTCTCCCAAGTGAAATATCACAGGTTCAGAAAACTACCTGAGACCCATTCTCTTATATTATATTATTTTATATTATATTATTTATACAGTTGGAGCTATGTCAGAATAACCAGATCAACAAATGGATCCCAAACCAAACCTCATGTGGTGGCCCTGAGCAAAATGGGAGCAGCACAACAGAATCTCATTGAATGGAGAAATAATGAGCTTGAAAACAGCATAAAAGTTTATTTTGCAAAAAAAAAAAAAAGCTGTTGGATTTTCTCTTTTAAAACATGAAAAAATAAAACAACTTTACACCATAAAATGTATATGTTCATCTGAAAAGGGATTAATGTGTTTGTCTATATGTGGCCCTGTGACAGACTGGCATCATACCCCTCACCTCACCCTATGACGGCTGATCCTTAATTGGAGTATGCGGGTATAGAAAATGGATGGATGTAAGGATTTATCTATTTTTACTGTACTTATTATTTTTTTAATTTTTTTTTTACTTAATTACTTAACAGATTTTTTTTTCTTTTGCATTATGCTAGATAATCTTCAGCAGAGAAACTATGATCACATGCCCCCAAATGGCAGCTCTTGTGACCCCACCTCCCACCGCATATATGTATTCTCTTCCTCTTATTCTTACTCTTACTGTTATATGTACATATTGTAACCATAACCCTAAATCTAAGTTCTGAACACTTACTGCAAACTGAGGGCACCACAATCCACTGTTTTAAAAGGAGTCTAAAGACATTTCTTTTTAACAAAACTTATTGTCCCTCCTCTTAGATGTTTATTTTAAATTCCATTTTTTTCCCATTGTTTCCTTTTTTTTTTTTTTACTTTTATTTTATTTTTTTAACCTGTAGCTCTTTGAGATCACTGATGAAAAGGGCACTATAAATAAAATGTATTGTTATTATTATTGTTATTATTATTAATAATAATAATAATAAACTGTCTTTTGTTCATGGATATTCATAGGAAAATGTACAAAATTTTGTTTATAACTGTTCATACGATACAAACTGCTGTGTGAAAAATTTGCTGAATTTGCACAATTATACATGTTTATGATAGGCTCCACCTTCCCTGGGATGCTTAATTAAAGTAAGCTGGTATAGAAAATAGATGGATGGATACAGGCAGACACACACATAACTGGTAGTCATGGTGCTTGTGTGTGCTAAAAATAAATGATGTGCAGCAGAAAACACAAGGGAAGCGCTTCATAAGAGAAAAGCAATGACAGATTGTAGGAAAAGTGTTTCCCTGTGTTGTGCATCAGCGATTTTTAGCACACACGAGCAGGATGAGTACCAGTTATGTGCACCCCTGGATATAGGTTTATGAGTGGCACATTCATACATGCCCACCATTCAAAAAAATAAATAAATAAATAAGAAATATTTACAAAAATGTTCTTGCTTAAGGCCCACTGACATCCATGAACATTTCCTGAACAAGAAATTCACAAAAAAAAAACAAAAAAAAAAAAACAGCCACTGATGTGGAAAAAAAAAGCAAAATTTAACGGCTTGCTCCTTTGCCTATGGCTCCCCCTCCCAACAAATTTAATAAAAATCAGTTGTTTTTAAATAATATGAACAAGGAAAGGACACTCAATCAATCAATCAATCAATCAACTTTTTTTTTTATATAGCGCCAAATCACAACAAACAGTTGCCCCAAGGCGACTTTGGGGCAACTTTGTCACTTTGGGCAATCTTTGTCACTCAAAGATTTAATCTACATGAGGACAGTTTCTTTTACTATCTATGTCTAAGAGGTGAACAAAGCCCAAACAATAACAATACTGAGCTGCAAACAAAGATCGACAGCAGTGTGGTAATCCTCCTTAAGGGGATTACATCATTTTACTCAATAGACTTAAAACCCCTCAAACTATTTAGCTTTTCCTAATTACAGAAGTTGACTTTATCCTTTCTTTGGCTTAAAGAGAAGGAGGCGGTGCCTAAAGACACTGAGATTGTGACTTTAAAATGCGATGTGAACTTGATTTGTGCAGCAAAACAATAGTTTACGTTTTGTTTATTTAAAGTTTTTATTGGAGTGATTTTAATACAGAGCAGGATACTGAGATACAACATTCAAGTCTTTTCTTGATTTGACCCAGAAAGGGGGGGGTCAAGGTCAGCACATTCTGAACTGAGAAGGTTGTGAGATGAACTCACCTCCAAAACATCTTGGCGGTGCTTAGTTTGGAGTTGAGTAATCCAGTGGTGAAGACCACAGACAGACGGATGAAAACACAGAGATGGAAGTGGTTTCTATGGCAACCACACTATGACAGTGAGAGCTGAAAATGATTCAAATGCTAAACAGTGCCCAAATAATCATTTTTAGCCCCTAAGGATTTATATTGTTTTGGAATGATACACAGCACACCGAATCACAACAGACTGTAGCTGTACTGTTTGAACTTTAGTAATTATGAAGGAAGTGTTCCATAGTGAAAAAGCTCCTTTTGTATCTGGGATGAATCTGTTTTCTTTCTTAAATGTCACTTGTGCTTTGATTGAATAAAGAAATAGCTGAGCTTTCATTTTCATTGTGATGATCTCAGTGTTGGCCTTCAAAGGTCTGAAGCAGCTGGAAGCAGCTTCCACAGCTCGTATAGCCTTCACAAAGGAAGGAGGCTGGCAACAGCACATCGTTTGAAAAGTTCTTCAGCCTGTCCAGCTTTTCCAAACTGAATCTGAGCAGGAGACCTAAAACTCACCTGATCCTGAGCAGGACAATGAAGTGAGACATTCAATAACACGAGGAAATCATTTTGATGGATACTGCAGTACAGTCCCCGTCACACATAGCGGGAACCAGTCCGGCGCCACAGGAAAACACCTCCATTGGAAGCCTTACAGGACAAGTTGGAACATGCCCAGCTGTTAAACAATTTCTCGGATACTCACTCGACTGAAAGCCATCGAAAGCCGCCTGAATCTTTCGAATGGTTTCCAATACGGAGGTGTTTCTATGTGCCGCTGCGCGATGAGCGGCTGCGTGCCGACGTGCGAATCCGTCCGCACGTCTTTCATTACAAAATCTCCTTTAACAGTGGAATGTCCGGATAAACTGCTGATCCCGACCTCTTCTGAAACTTCTCTGCTCTCTCACAACGTCCTGGGTCAACAGAGGCTTAAATTTGGAAGTTTTCAGCTTGAAACAGGCTGACGACGGCGGCTCAGGGTGCGGCGCGACGTCCCGCTCCGTGGGCTGTCCTTAAAGCGATAGTAACACTCCTTAATCTCTCATCAGCTGTTAAAATTTTCACCGAAAACCATATGAATTTCTCGAATGGTGTCCACTTGGATGTGTCTCACAGTTTCTGAAAAAATTTTGATAAAGCAAAGCGCCAGTCTCTCAGGAAGTTCTCAGACAAAGGAATTCCGACGGGAGGGGTGGACCAGTGCTCACTCAAAGCCTGCCCACAGGCAAATGACGCAACCGACAGGTGTGAAAAACTCACGCATGCGCACGAGGGTTCAAGGTTGGCTGATGTAATCGCACGTGATTCAAATCCATATAGTTTTTGAAAAAAATAAAAAGGTACGATACTTTTCTCACAGACCTCGTACATATATTCTGTAAATATCTCAGAACTGAGAATGACCAGATTCACCAAAATGGAGAGAGTTCAACTTTCTATTCATATTCAAAGCCATAAAAAAATTGAAGTTACTACATACAGTAGTTTGAATGTTATTGTGATAACAACTTTGCTGAACTCATCCACATTTAAAGGTGTGTGTGTGTGTTTCTCTGTGGTGGATAGAAATCTGCGCAAAATGTACTGGCGTACACAAAGCAAAGTGCAAAAATTTTACATTTTGGAGAGAGACAGAGCAAGATAGAGACATGGGGCAGGGCGTGTTCAGTGAGTTAAGAACATTGATTCACTTGATCCTATTAGTTAATTATCTCCAGACTTTACAAATCCACAACCATTTAGACTCAGTTTCATGAAAAAACACTGCAAATGTCAAGGACCCCCCCCCACTCCAAGTGCTTGGATCTTGCCAAATTAAATTAAGACTTTGTTGGCTTTATTAGCATGGATTCATTGGTGTATTTGTAGTTGTAGTATTTGTAATCTGTATGTTTTGGGTCTTTCCAGCAGGATTTTAACACCACTATTAAAATGTGCACCTGAGCAGAGCACCTGAACTTACAAGTTCATTGTTTCATTTCATTTATTTGCACAATCAGGAAGTATGGTGAGATATTAAGAAGGATTCCATTTCTATTGTGCTTTTCCATCGAGCTGATACACAAAGCGCTTTACAAAGATGCCTCACATTTTTACACACATTCTTCATATTACACACAATTTACACACAAGCCATGGAAACAGGTTTATGTGGTTAGTAGTGATTAATATACACTATATTTGAACAAGACATTTTTTCCCAGTTTGAAATGCCTTTATACGATTTTGTCATGTTTCTATGTACAGTGTTATTAAAATTAAATGGAATCACTCATTCAACAAATCCACACTGTGATGTGCAAATCTGAAAATGTCTTTGCGTTGGGTCAGAGTTTGTCAATTCACTATTTTGATTAAAAATGTGCACACGGTGATATCTGTAAAGAATACACATATTTAAAGTAATTCAAGGCAGCATGTAAAGATGCATGAAGACTGGTGTCTTGACAAAAACAAACAAATAAACAGAAAAAGACTAAACATCATCATCCATCCATCCATCCATCCATCCATCCATCCATCCATCCATCCATCCATCTTCTACCGCTTAGTCCAATTAAGGGTCACGGGGGGCTGGAGCCTATCCCAGCAGTCATAGGGTGTGAGGCGGGGTACACCCAGGACAGGACGCCAGTCTGTCGCAGGGCCACAAATAGACAAACAAACAGACACACCCACACGCACACCTAAGGACAATTTTAAAGATTCCAATCCACCTAACCCGCATGTCTTTGGATGTGGGAGGAAACCAGAGCACCCGGAGGAAACCCACGCAAACACGGGGAGAACATGCAAACTCCACACAGAAAGGCCACGGGAATTGAACCCATGACATTCTCGCTGTGAGGCAACAGTGCTAACCACTAAGCCACCGTGCTGCCCTAAACATCATCATTGATTTAAAAATCATGTACATGAAAAAGTCTAGATCACAGCCAAAGGGAAGCTGAAAGTGACGGGACCGCTTGGGATTGAAATTTTGTCAAAGACAATTAATTATTTTTCTTTATATGACTGAAAAACGCATTCAGTGCGGAGAAAATCATCTCATTTTTACAACAAGCAAAGAAAAAAATCTATTAGATCTCTCTGTTTATTGTGTTTGTGATAAATTATGATGAGAATACTTGATCAGATTCACAACACAATTTCACTAAAAGAAAATTAGACTTAATGGAACTGAGTCAAATGAATTTGAGTGGAAAGTCTGGTTATGAATAGGGATGGGTGTTGATAAGATTTTATCGATATCGATACCATTGTCGATTCCGCTTATCGATCCGATTCCTTATCGATTCCTTTATCGATACCTCATGAATTTTCTGTGTACTAAAAGTAGGCTTTACAGGTTTCTATGTCAACAACATTTTATTGAGTCTTAAAATAAATAAATATGAAATTGGTCACTGCATCCTTAAACTCTGGACATAAATAAACTCCACATGGGGGATCCTTGATCTCTGGACATAAATAGAAATAAAAAAAAACTAGTTTTTGTCAAAAGCATTCCCGTTCAGACATTATTGGCATGAATGTCTTTCCATACATTTGAGCTGAGCTCTTGCAGCTGTGCTGTGCTGCACCTCAGGATGTAATTCATAAAGAATGCAGGACGTCTCATTTTGGGAGGAAAAAAAACATTTTAGTTGATTATAGTTTATTGTCTATATTACGACATTTGGAAAGAGGTGTCATTTTATTTAAGTGGTAACTCACTTTGAAGTTATTAATTCCAACTGTTAATTCCAATTCCTCTGTCTCGGCAGAGAGCTGCGCAGCGTTTGGTGCTGTGCCAACGGAATGGAGGACGATTCTAATTGCTTGTCTGCAACAAGACGAGTCCCCAGTTAGTGACTTTAATCTGCACAAGTGATATTTTAATGGCTTTGAGAGGGGTTAAGAAGCAGACTTCCGCTTCTGAAGAGCAACGAATCAAAGAACCAATGAAATAGCAGATCAAAGCACTGCTTCATTGGTTCATGCTTCAAAGTGGAGTCGCACTGAAGAAGATGTTGATTACAGAGCCACTGCAGGGTCTGTAATCAACGTACAGAAATGATCATTTTCCCGACAAACACCCTCAAAAACAACGGCTGTTCTGAAGGACCAATAAGGGAACTGTTAAGCAAAAAGGCTATCGATGTCGTGGATCTAATCATTTCTTAACGATACCGAAAAAGAACTGGTTCTCGACACCCAACCCTAGTTATAAATATCCTTTTAATAAAATAAAGCTAAAACGGAATTATTTCTCACTCACATTCACTCAAATGAGACTTTATGAAGCGTTTGCTGTTTTTTTTTCCTGTACGCACTAGTTGGTGATCTCGTTACACACACTGCACTTTCATTTGAATGCTTTTATGAAGTCACGCCGCCATCTAGTGGGCTCAGAAAAAACAGCCAGTGCTTCGTGAAGCCTCATTTGGTGTTCACACCACTAACTGTAATAATGTGTAAATAAATGTCATATTTAGGTACAGAATCTTCTTAATTTTGACACACTGTGGACTGTTGATTCCCAGATGGTGTTTGGATTGAATTTCCTTTTGAAATTCCCTCGCCGCCATTGAAGTGGGCTCACATGATGGAGCACTTCTCCTCCGCTTTACTCTTCAACTCAGTCATGGTCGCTGAGGCTTTCTCTTTGAGCTGGTCCATGTCCATGTTCTGCAAATTCTGTATCTGGCCCATGATGGAGTCCTTGCCCTCTTCCTCTGTGGCGTCCTCATCCACCATCTTGAGGAGCTCCTCTGGCACGTCCACGTCATCCCCGGCCATCTCGATCATGTTCTCGTCCTGCTCACTCTGCGTAAGATGCCACAGGAAAAGTGCGGTTAGAGACATGTTCTGTTCTTTCGCCGCCAATGAGTGACAGTGAACAGGGCAAACAAAGCAAGAATGATTAAAATAAAACAAAACAGCAATTGAAACATCAGTTGTAAAAAAAAAACAAAAAAACAATAATCTGAAGAAATATGCTGTTTTAGATGTATTTTTCCTCATATAGCAGTTTATATCAACCCTGCAACAGTTATAGAAATGAGCTCTGGTCAATTTGTTTTTGCTGATGCCACACATGGATCTTGTGTTACAAGTCCTTTTTAAAATTTTTTATTCATAACATATTGAACACGCAGTAACAAACAACATAATTAAAGGTAAATAAGGCCATATAAGTAGCGCAAGTACAACATAAAACATGGAAAGATTGAAGTTCTCCATCGCTACAATGGATTTCCATCAATAGGGCTGCAAAAAGGCAGGGTTCACGCTGACGCCGTCCTGACAGAAAACTAAAGCTGGATGCAAAATATAAAATTTACTGGATCCATGCACGATGCATTCAAAATGTTCAAAAAGTTATTTTTTTCTCTGTTTTTTTTTTTTTTTTTTTTGTCTGCTTGAAGCAGGTCCCTGCATCTGTTCCTCTGTGCCCTTTGTGCTCTCTGCTGGATGGAGGAGGAGGGGTAAGGTTCAGCCTGCTGTGTGTTTGTGTCACAGCGCGGTGACGACACAGTGAGCAGAGCAGAGTTTTACAAACATATTTTTAAACTTCTTTTCTTTCAAACTCTGCTCTGAGTGTCTCTATGAGTGTCCTCGCTGCAGTTAAACTAAAAGTAGCTACAGACCCGCAACACATTAACAACAAACACAAACCCTTTTTTCCCCAAAAATATGGTGCTTTACGCCGGAGCAACAGAACTTGCCACAGGCTTATCCAGTAACATTCACAGGAAAACTAGTCAAGCAGTCCTGATACTCACACACTGTTTGTGCACGTGAGATTGTATGAGAGGCTCTCCGTCTGCTCACTTTCCCTTTCGCTATGCATAATGCGTAGGGCGCATTGGAGTAGCCAGGGGGCTATTCAAATGGGCCAACTAATAACACATCACTCCTAAAAACAATCTTTGGTATGTCACATGAGGTGATCTGCCCTATGATTGGATTTTGGAAAACCATGTGACGGTGAACCAATTCTGATTGGGCACTCACATTGCTCACCTCATCACACAGCTTGTATGAGGAGTACAAAGATGGTGGACAGTGGCTCCAAAGTCCGCGGAGTTAACTTTTCAGCCAAAAAAAAAAACCCAAGTAAGTTTCTATCTCATATCATTAAAAACATATTTATAATTTAGTAAAGCTTGGTCTCAGCTGTCGTATACGACGGCGCCGGCCCCAGAGAGTTAAATACACAAGTCTTTTTTATCACACAGATCATCAACAGTCCGTATTATCAATGTGCAGCTTGGAAATCAACAATAGCATATGTAAACAAAGGTGGATGGTCCAATCTGAGTTTGCATCAACAAAAATATGGTGGCAACGAACCACCCACGGGTAGTCTGGATGTTCGGGCACCACTATAGACATATATTATTCAAAATTCAAGATCTTATTAATCACCAAACCATTCCAATTTAAGGTTTGAAAAAAGGTTGGTCCTTTTCAGCAATTTGTGGACAAACAGATTTCTCCGATATTACGCTGTTGTCAAACATCAGTACTCAGAGACTTGATTGCTAACAATGTTTTAGTATGTTGAATGTTGCAAAATAGTGAACTTATCCTTTGAAAGTCACAAAACATTGCCTCACAACTGAATATTTGTAAAAAACAACAACAACAACAAAACCCCCCATAAAACAGTTTACTTTTATTTCTGTGCCCCAAATATCTTTGGTCCTTTGAAAATCGTTGCAAATACAGTGTCAAACAGTTTGAGATTTTTACATAATAAATATTAGACAATGTCATATTTAATATTTTTGAACAGTGCATAAAGTTTTGTTGTGTGTGTGTGTGTGTGTGTTTTTTTTTTTTTAAGCTGGGTCTGTTGAGTAATTATACATTCTACAAATGCTGTATTTATGCGCCTAATCAAGTAATATTAACCATGCCCATAAAATTTAGTTGGTTACATTAGAAAAGTAAATTGGAACAAATTATTCTGATTTATTGTATATTTTTTTTCCCCATTCAAACAATCATATTTTGTGGATATAAGTAGATTAAGTACAAATATAGCATTCCATTTTTAGGGTGTCACACATAGTTAGATTTAGAGAGGTAGGGGTGGTGAAGTGTGCTTGTTTTCAGTACAGAAGGTTCCTGGTTCACAGCCACCCCTGCCCATTCTCCATGCAATGTGAAAGACATCCGGTGTAAAACCTGTGCCATATCAACATGTAGAGCCCCCTCGGATCTGCTGTGGCAACTCCGAGTGGAAAAAGAAGGGGGACGCTGAAGGGACATACTTCTACTTTGTTAGATTTAGAATATTTGTTCATTATATCAGTCACCAATTTCTTCTTTTATTTTTTCTATTTAGTCCAATAAGAATGAAAGGGGTTACATTGTGCAGTTTTTAACAGTTTGTTAAAATATAGCTTGGAGGTTTATTTCAAACAACCTCAAAGTTCCACTGTTATATAAAAGTGCACTTCTCTGCTTTAAGGAAAATTTAGACCTGACATTTCTCATGTTACTCTTTGTAACATACGTCACAGAAGTCATTATTTGAACTTGTGTGTGTGAGTGAGTGAGGATATGTGAAGAATAGCTCTTTTACATTTAAAGCAGAATGCACAGAAACAAATTATTTCTTAGAGCAACCCCCCCCCCCCCCCAATAAAGAATTAAAAAAAACCCACCCTGGGACATGGATGCCAACCATTCACAAATATAACCAGTCCATCCCCACCTCCTGTATTTAGCCCCGTATCTATTGCAGCAAAGGGAAATTATCTTTTCCAATCCATGTTGTCCTAAACGCTGAAGCCCGAAAAAGTTTACACTTTACACATTCAATTTTTTTATGGTATCCAATTAAAAACAAGAGGAATATGGCTTCTCCATATTATTTATTATTATTGTTGTTGTTATTATAATTATAGCAATAAATTATGCCTTTAAAGTTGACTGAAAACAATCTCTGCAACATGAGATAAATTAAATAAAAATATAAAAGCCAAAATAATGGTATGAAAAAGTATGGGTACATTTTATTATAAAATTTTATTCTTTATTGTTCTAACTTTGTTTTTATTATTCTGAGTTAGTGTGGAGTTGCTTTAGAGAAAGTTTAAAGCTTTTCATGTTTCACATAATGTAAATATTTAACATCAGTGTTAATGAAATATAGTCGTACAGTATTCCACTTTGTGCTGTGACAGCTTTTGACTTCAGTCTGCAAGATTATCTGAGCCCGGATTTAACCTCTGCTCTCTGAGCCCTGAAGATCATCTAAAATTATCTTCTGCAGCACTGCATGGGACCTGAATCCCATTAGATTAAGAGTATCTTGACTTTTATTTACTCAAATTCTTTTTTTCCCCTCTTTCTCTCTCTGTCTCTCTCTAATTCACCATGTCCTCTTCCAACGACAGAATCAAATGGACAGAAGAGGAAGGTGCAGATGTACACAGAAGCAGACATTGTGGTTGACATCATTGTCTTTTGTCATACTCAGTTTTCCCACACTTGTATGGAATGTAAACATCATTAACAAAAATAAATGAAGTTAGAACTATAGTCTCCTGCTATTCTCCTTGTGTTATATTCAATTCAAAGGTCAAACAGTGAGAGAATTGCAGCCGTTATTTCACAAGAGCTTTTTGTGTGACAATATGAGAAGAACCAGCAGCAGCCAAGGTTGTCACCTCATTGAAATTAATTAAAACCTTTGTACTAGGATGCCAACAATCCATAGTTTAATTTTTCACCATAGGGAAAAAAGAAAGAACCCTTTCATTACAAACAAGGTGTCGCCGCTAAAGCTACTTTGAGTCAGGCCCATAAGTATTTGGACAGTGACCTGGTTTTGTAATGCATATCAAATGTCTTGTCCAAGGACACAGATGGTAGCGTGAACGGGATTCGAACCAAGGTCTACATATCGGTGGGCCAACTCCTTATCCAATGAGCTCCCTGTGCTATAAAAGAGGTTAAAAATTCAAGGAGTTTTCCAGAAATATTGCATTAACCAATTAGGAATTACAGCCATTTGTGTAAACAGACTCTACATTTTCAGAATGTAGAAGTAATTGGACAAAGAAAACATAAGGATTACTTGAAATATAAATCATTGTTTTTACAATTTCAATTTCAATTTATTTTCATTTATACAGCGCCAAATCACAACAGAGTTGCT
Organism: Thalassophryne amazonica; assembly: GCF_902500255.1. Lineage (NCBI taxonomy): Eukaryota > Metazoa > Chordata > Actinopteri > Batrachoidiformes > Batrachoididae > Thalassophryne > Thalassophryne amazonica. Next base: position 20,080,705 of record NC_047119.1, read on the forward strand.
TCAAGGCGCTTCACACAGGTAAGGTCTAACCTTACCAACCCCCAGAGCAACAGTGGTAAGGAAAAACTCCCTCTGAGGAAGAAACCTCAAGCAAACCAGACTCAAAGGGGTGACCCTCTGCTTGGGCCATGCTACAAACATAAATTACAGAACAATTCACGGATGAATATACAAGAAATGCTGTTGGTGCACAGGACAGGAGGGTTGCCAACACAAATACAACTGGATTTACAACAGGATTTCTTTAGACAATGTCAGAGGATGGCCCCGCAACAGATGTGTCCTGTCCAGGTTGCACCCCACCTATCAACCAATAACTGCTGGGATAGGCTACAGCTCCCCCCGTGGTCCTTAACTGGAATCAGTGGGTACAGGTACAAGTCAGATAATGGATACGTGAACATTTTGAAGTCAATGGATATGTCTGGGACTTTATTTACATGAATTACGGCAGGAGTAGTGGCCAAATAGTTTGTACACTTGGTTTGAGTGTTGAAGGTTCCCAGTTCAAACCCCACCCCTGCCACATTCTCCATGAAATGTGGAATTGTGTCAGGAGGGGCATCCGGTGTAAAACTTGCCGCAAATCAATATTGGAGTCTGAGCGAAAACAAGGGAGCAGTCAAAGGTACTTACTTCCAAACAGCAGGCAGTTCTCAAAAATGAAGGAAGAATGAGAGAGGTGAGGGAAGCCATCAAGACTCCCTGAAAACTCTGCAGGAGTTACAGGCCTTTTTCTGTTGTGTAACTAGTTATAATATGCATCTTCATGTTGGAGTGGAATAGAGAAGGATTTTCTTAAACAGAAGACATTAAATTCCAGCTACAGTTGTCAGAGGGCACATGGGAGACTGGAGCCCAGACAATCCATTTGTTCAGATGAAAATCTTTTAGCGTATAGATGACATGGCAGTGCTAACCACTGCACCACTAACAACTCTAACACAGAACATATTCAGTTTCTGACCCCTGCTGGGGAAAGTTAAAACTGAATAACTCCATAACTGTTCACCTTTGGCAGTCGGTACTTGTCTCTGAGGCAAACTCTGAGCGTCGCTCTTTCTGCCTTCTTGTGTAAGAAATCAGCATCTCTCTCCATCCTGAAAAAGACAAAAGAAATAGTAAAAAAAAAAAAAAAAAAAAAATCCACCTTGGATTTGCTGTGGCAACCTCAAGTGCAAACAAGGGAGCGGTCGAAGGGACTTACTACTTCCTTATTACTAGCAACATTCACTTCACTCACTCACTCACTCACTCACTCACTCACTCACTCACTCACTCACTCACTCACTCACTCACTCACTCACTCACTCACTCACTCACTCATCGTCAACCGTTCATTCCAATTAAGGGTCATGGGGGCAGGAGCCTATCCTAGTAGTCATAGGGCGTTAGGCAGGGTACACCCTGGACAGGACGCGAGTCTGTTTTTAAAGTCATGTTTTTTATTTATTTATTTTTTACTACTTTGGGAGGTTCTACGAATTATTCATTAGCAGGCTGAAGGCAGCTGACACAAACAGACACAACAAAGCTCATCAGGAGAGCTGGCTCTGTCCTGGGGGTTGAGCTGGAGTCTGTGGTGGAGGTGTCAGAGAGGAGGATGCTGAGGAAACTCAGTATCCAGGACAACACCTCCAACCCCCTGTATGCATCACTGACATCCTGTCAGAGCACCTTCAGCCACAGACTGAGACCATCTTGTATAAATGTCTTCCCATCATTTCATATAAATTTGTTGTACTTATCGTATATATATATATATATGAACACTGTTCACTGTTTATTGTACATCGGTACTCTGGCAAAATAATTTCCTTTGGGATAAATAAAATTGATCTAATATTATATATCTTATATATCTATATATTATACAGTAGTGTTCAGAATAATAGTAGTGCTATGTGACTAAAAATATTAATCCAGGTTTTGAGTATATTTCTTATTGTTACATGGGAAACAAGGTACCAGTAGATTCAGTAGATTTTCACAAATCCAACAAGACCAAGCATTCATGATATGCACACTCTTAAGGCTATGAAATTGGGCTATTAGTAAAGAAAAAAGTAGAAAAGGGGGTGTTCACAATAACAGTAGTGTGGCATTCAGTCAGTGAGTTTGTCAATTTTGTGGAACAAACAGGTGTGAATCAGGTGTCCCCTATTTAAGGATGAAGCCAGCACCTGTTGAACATGCTTTTCTCTTTGAAAGCCTGAGGAAAATGGGACGTTCAAGACATTGTTCAGAAGAACAGCGTAGTTTGATTAAAAAGTTGATTGGAGAGGGGAAAACTTATACGCAGGTGCAAAAAATTATAGGCTGTTCATCTACAATGATCTCCAATGCTTTAAAATGGAAAAAAAAAACAAAAAAAAACCAGACACATGGAAGAAAATGAAAAACAACCATCAAAATGGATAGAAGAATAACCAGAATGGCAAAGGCTCACCCACTGATCAGCTCCGGGATGATCAAAGAAAGTCTGGAGTTACCTGTAAGTGCTGTGACAGTTAGAAGACGCCTGTGTGAAGCTAATTTATTTGCAAGAATCCCCCGCAAAGTCCCTCTGTTAAATAAAAGATGTGCAGAAAAGGTTACAATTTGCCAAAGAACACATCAACTGGCCTAAAGAGAAATGGAGGAATATTTTGTAGACTGATGAGAGTAAAACTGTTTTTTGGGGTCCAAGGGCCGCAGACAGTTTGTGAGACGACCCCCATGAAATCATGAAAAACTGTGGTTATACAACTAAATACTAGTTTAGTGATTCACAGGATTGCTAAAAAAGCAGTTTGAACATAATAGTTTTGAGTTTGTAGCGTCAACAGCAGATGCTACTGTAGAGAACCTTGAATCTTCGATTGGACTAGGCTGCTTGACGTGAGGACGTTTCGCTTCAAATCACAGAAGCTTCCTCAGCTAAAATTCTTGCTCTGGTAGTCTGACCTCTGTTTTGACTCTTGTAGAGAAGAATAAACCAGAAGCCAACAAAAGCTGGAGTTTTTAACCTAACCAGACCCCTCCTAATGAGAGGCCGACTGCTATAGGCTAGTGACTAAACAATAGCTCTAATTAGCACCTATTGTACTCTAGTTAGCACTCTCCTAATGATGGGATGGAAGCCTCCCCTGATGGCTCCCTTGACGACTCTCCTGATGACGTGAATGACTCATTACCATGAACAAAAGACTGAAACTGCTTTGACCTGAGTACCCCATTGTAAACAGGGGACAAAGCGTGTCTGAGACCCGCCCCCCGGTTAAGGCTGGGTTTCAACTGTTTTACAAAGAATGCTTCCTTGACACCTCTCTCAAACCATTTCTTCTCTCTGGCTAAGATTTTAACTTCCTTGTCCTCCAACGTGTGGTTAGTGTCTTTCAGGTGGAGATGAACTGCAGACTGAGGTCCACTGGCGACCTCTCTGCGGTGCTGGTATAGCCTCTTGTTTAAAGGTTGCTTAGTCTCACCTATGTAGTGTTCATTACAGTTTTCCTGACATCTGATATAATACACTACATTGCTCTGTTTGTAACTAGGGATCCTGTCCTTAGGGTGAACTAATTTCTGTCTCAAGGTGTTAACCGGTTTAAAGTAAACTGGGATTTTGTGCTGTCTGAAGATCCTCTGTAGTTTTTCCCCTCTTCTTGTCTCCATCTCCTGTCTATCTGGTCTCTTTGTTTTCTGGGACTTCTGCACTTTGTCCAGGGACCATCGTGGGTACCCACATACTGTGAGGGCTTTCCGTACAAGTTGTTGTTCTTTAGCCCTTCCCTCTGCAGTTGTGGGCACCTGTAGGGCTCTGTGTTGAAGAGTCCTGATCACCCCGAGCTTGTGTTCAAGGGGGTGGTTTGAGCCAAAGAGCAGATATTGGTCAGTGTGAGTGGGTTTTCTGTAAACCTCTGTCTGGAGCTGCCTGTTCTCTCCAATCGTAACATCACAGTCCAAGAAGGCTAAATGGTTATTTCTGGCATCCTCACGTGTGAACTTGATATTGGAATCCACCGAATTGATGTGTTCTGTAAAGTCCTCGACCTCCTGTTGCTTGATTTTAACCCATGTGTCATCGACATATCTGAACCAGTGACTGGGAGAGATGCCCCTGAACGACGTCAAGGCTGTCTTCTCCACTCGCTCCATGTACAGATTGGCCACAATGGGGGATACCGGAGACCCCATTACACAACCATGGATCTGTCTGTAGTAATTCCCCCTAAACAGGAAATACGTGGTGTTAAGATAGATCTCCAAGACTTGGCAGATGTGGTCTGGTGTGAGTTTGGTCCTTTCAGGTAGAGACACATCCTCCAACAGTCTCTGCCTCACAGCTGAGATGGCCTCAGCGGTGGGGATGCAGGTGAACAACGAAGTCACATCAAATGACACCATAGTTTCATTTGCCTCCAGCTGCAGGTCCTTGATCTTGTTCACAAAATGTTGTGTGTTCTCCACATGGTGGTCTGAGTTACCCACTAGAGGAGCCAAGTGAAACGTCCTCACGTCAAGCAACCTAGTCCAGTCGAAGATTCAAGCTTCTCTACTATGGAAACCATCTGGACAACTGACAGCCTACACAGAAACACAGCAGATGCTACTATTATTGTGAACACCCCCTTTTCTACTTTTTTTTTTTTTACTAATAGCCCAATTTCATAGCCTTAAGAGTGTGCATATCATGAATGCTTGGTCTTGTTGGATTTGTGAGAATCTACTGAATCTACTGGTACCTTGTTTCCCATGTAACAATAAGAAATATACTCAAAACCTGGATTAATCTTTTTAGTCACATAGCACTACTATTATTCTGAACACTACAGTATGTTATATTGCGAAGCAACTTACATAACGGTACAAAAAAAGTCACTGCAAACGTTCCCTTTCACTCAGTGGATAGCCTTCTGTCACAAATCACTCCTGCCACTTTTCTCCGCTCACTTCACGCTGTCTGAACTCTCTTCTCCACCTTGGCAAACTTTCATTCCCCTGCTCTCCAGAGCACACCATCTCTCTAGGCTCGTCTCAGCCTGCTCCCTACTCTCACTGTGGATCACCGTGTCATGTGCAAACATCATAGTCCATGATTCACATCTGATCTCATCAACGTGTCCATCACTACTGCAAATAGTATTTGATTGAATTCCAACTCTACCTAGAATGCATCTGTTATTCCTACTACTACCTGTTTCAAAACTGCTACAGTGTCCTCAACTTACACCCAAACTATGATAAACCCACCCATAATGCTTCTGACATTACTTCCCTTCATTAAGTGCCTTGTACACACAGTATATCTACCTTTCCTCTCTTCATCATATCAGGTAGCGCTCTTACTTTACCATCCAGTATTCAAAGTTCTTCTCACTCCTCCCCGCAACCTTCCTCCTTCCCTGCTGCCTGCAGACACACTCTCCCCCTCTATTTACCCAACAGTAGCACAGATTTCACTGGCACCCTGATGGACAGCAATACTGGTGGCGATCATGGTTAACTGGGACCTCAAGTGATCTAATATGGACATTTAATTTGTGATCTGTATGTTTGATTTGCCAAAATGAATGCTTGAGTCCCTTCATAATGCAACCTTCATTTATCTGCTTGGGAACAGCACTCAGAGTGCACCGGCCTGGGGTCTGCCCAGTTTTCAGAAGACCCAGTAGTCAGAAAAGGTGTCGTTTGGGGATTCCATACTTTTTACTGGGGTGCCCTAACTCTTTTGCACTGCTTGAAATCCTAAATACAGTTCCAGTTTCACTTTCTGTACATGTGGGGTGCCCTTGTGGTGTTCATGTGGAAAGGGAAGATATTGAAGGTGGGTTTGTGCCATGGTGTTATTAATTGATGGCAAATGTGGACCAACTAGGGCTACTGAAAGGCTGATTTTCACATATGTGCCCACATTTTCAGTAATATTGTTTATCCCAGGAGTCATTGCTTTTTGTGTTCATAACTAGAAAAATGTACAATCCCAATTCCAGTGAAGTTGGGATGTTGTGTAAAATGTAAATAAAAACACAACACAATGATTTGCAAATCCTCTTCAAACTATAGTCAATTGAATACACCACAAAGACAAGATATTTAATGTTCAAACTGATAAACTTTATTGTTTTTTTGCAACTATTTGCTCATTTTGAAATGGATGCCTGCAACTCATTTCAAAAAAGCTGGGACAGTGGTATGTGTAAGTTGGCATGTCATGGGCACTAACACACCCCCATACCATCACAGATGCTGAACTTAGTGCTGGTAACAATCTGGATGGTCTTTTTCCTCTTTAGTGCAGAGGACATGACATCAATGATTTCCAAAAACAATTTGAAATGTGGACTTATCAGACTACAGCACACTTTTCCACTTGCGTCTGTCCATTTCAAATGAGCTCGGGCCTAGAGAAGGCGGCGGCGTTTCTGGATGTTGTTGATGTATGGCTTTCACTTTGCATGGTAGAGTTTTAACTTGCACTTGTAGATGTTGCGACGAACTGTGTTAACTGACAATGGTTTTCTGAAGTGTTCCTGAGCCCACGCGGTAAGATCCTTTACACAATGATGTTGGTTTTTAATGCAGTGCAACCTGAGGGATTGAAGGTCACGGGCATTCAATGTTGCTTTTCGGCCTTGCCGCTTACGTGTAGAAAGTTCTCCAAATTCTCTGAATCTTCTGATTATATTATTGACTGTAGACGATGGACTCCTTAAATTCCTTGCAATTGACCATTGAGAAACATTGCTCTTAAACTGTTGGACTATTTTTTCATGCAGATGTGATCCTCGCCCCATCTTTGCTTGTGAATGGCTGAGCCTTTTGGGGATGCTCCTTTTATACCCAATCATGAGTGTCCTCAGTTCCCAAATGCTTATTGAGTGTTGTTAGAAGGAAAGGTGATGTAACACAGTGGTAAACATACCACTGTCCCAGCTTTTTTGAAACGTGTTGCAGGCATCCATTTCAAAATGAGCAAATATTTGCACAAAAGTATAAAGTTTATCATTTTGAACATTAAATATCTTGTGTTTGTGGTGTATTCAATTGAATATAGGTTGAAGAGGATTTGCAAATCATTGTATTGTTTTTATTTACATTTTACACAATGTCCCAAATTCATTGGAATTGGGGTTGTAGTATGTAATTTAGTTGAGTTTCTCTTGCATGAACAACGTGGGACAACTTGTCACTCTTATACCAAAGGGCTTAGTTCAGGCTCAGGGTTTTGTTCATACATGTATATGTTTTTCAGAGACTTTATTTTTGCGACTGAACATTGTGCAACAGTTTACAGTATAGTACAGTATACTTACATACAGCCAGGTTGAATGTCCTTTAGCAAGTTTCACTTTGGACAGATGTTTTATCGTTACAGTCAAAAGGCTTCTGGCATATTTATTAATCTTCTTTTTGGAATTGTAGTAATCAAATAAATTGGTTGATTCCCTGGCTCTAACCTGACTTTTCACCACAGTCCAGATATTTTCAACAGGCTTGAGGTCAGGACTTTGTGATGGCCATTCCCAAGGTTTAATGTTGCCCTGTAATTAGATTTGATATGTGTTTGAGGTCATAGTCATGTTGAAAGAACCAGTTTTGTCCAAGATTCAACTGTCTAACTGATGTTTTGCTGAAGAATACATACATAGTCCTCTGACACAGTGTTCCATCTACTTTGTGTAATGCCCTGGCATACGGCAATGGAGATAGCTGTATGAAGGATAAAAAGTAAAACAGTCAAAAATTGTCAAGAAAAGGTGGGCAAAAGATCCTGCACTTCTTCCATCACCGAAAAGCCTGCGAATCACGTGAATTCAAACAAAACTTCCAAAGAAATTTGTTGACGTCTGCTAAGATTTCAACAGATTGAAGGAAAGGAACAAAACAAAACTGAAACTAACGAAAAAAAACGAAGCGAACGTCGACAACACTTTAAACGAAATCAATACGAACCATTCACAATCACTTGACCAAAAGCGCAGCCAGCCTTGTCCTCTTTACCGCAGTACTTGCAGGTGCGAGATTTCATTTGTCTTCACATTCTGAGTCTTTCTTGTCTCAAGAAAACTGGCAATAAAAATGATGATTTAATCCTTTATATTTAGAATAATTATAAATTATTAGCTGTATCATAGTAGCTGAATTATTGTTAGCTGTATTATGTTAACTGTATAATAGTAACTGTATTAATAGTAACTGTAATAAGTTATTGTATCATGGTGTGGAGTAAGTATGATTTTTTTTTCTACTTCTCTAACTCTCTCTTTGCATAGCTTTGCACGAATTTATATGTTCAGTTAGCTCTTAGCTGTTTTTCAGTTAGCTTTATATACATTTAACTGTTTTCATAGTGATAAATACATTTTTAGATTCAGATAGTGTTATTTTAAGTAAATTTTAGATTGATATCTTTATATTCATTTAGCTATTTGCATAGCTTTGCATGAATTTATATGTTCAGTTAGCTGTTTTTCAGTTAGCTCTATACATTTAACTGTTTTCATAGTGATAAATACATTTTTAGATTCATATAGTGTTATTTTAAGTAAATTTGTAGATTGCTAGCTTTATATTCATTTAGCTAGTCACATAGCTTTGCATGAATTTATGTTCAGTTAGCTGTTTTTCAGTTAGCTTTATATACACTTAACTGTTTTCATAGTAATACATTTTTAGATTGAATTTATATGTTCAGTTAGCTGTTTTTCAGTTAGCTTTATATACATTTAACTGTTTTCATAGTGATAAATGCATTTTTAGATTGAATTTATATGTTGTTAGCTGTTTTTCAGTTAGCTTTATATACATTTAACTGTTTTCATAGTGATAAATACATTTTTAGATTCATATAGTGTTATTTTAAGTAAATGTTAGATTGCTAGCTTTATATTCATTTAGCTAGTCACATAGCTTTGCATGAATTTATGTTCAGTTAGCTGTTTTTCAGTTAGCTGTTTTTCAGTTAGCTTTATATACACTTAACTGTTTTCATAGTAATAAATACATTTTTAGATTCAGATAGTGTTATTTTGAAGCGTCAAAGACAGAAAGAGCGGGCAGCAGCACAAGCTCAGCATACTCAAGTGTTCATTTGCCCCAAGTGTAACAGGTCTTGTGCATCCCGCATCGGACTTTTCAGTCACCAGAGGGCTTGTAGAAAATAAACAACAAAAAAAAGGCCTTCCCACTAACCTCGCAAGCGAGGAAACTGCCAACAACATTCTGAGTTCTCGCAGCATGTCTGTACCTTGTTGTACATTTTACCTGTGATAGTACTTGTCCTGACGAATACCTTTGAGGAGTCCATGGCATCTGCCATGAGGAACTGTCTGCATCAGATGAAGGTGAAGACATGCCAGTGCAGGCACATACAGGCCACACATAAAGGGCTGAATTGTGCATAAATAGTTAGTTGATAAAACGTTCTTAACGCTATTGATTCTGTATAAAAATGTTGCTTTTTTCGTCCCAAAAATGAACAATTCATTAGCAATACAAGAATGTTTTGTTCAGCTCGTCGAAGCTTTAGTTATTGATTCGTTCAGATATCGTGGCATTCGTCAGCCTTCATTCAATACGCAGGAGGTGAGAGGTTGAACAAGGTCAAATGAAACGCTAACATTACGAAAACTAAGCAAATGATGAGAAACCATGAAGAATGAAAGTATAACGAAATATGGACGAATTGAGGTTGTCTGCAGTATTCGTCAACAGTTTAAATATTCTGACGAAGCAACAGATGCAGGAACGAAGCTGAGCAAAGGTTAAAACGATACCTCCAAAAGTCAACACAAGTCCAGATTCTTGTTTCGTTTGGGCTTCATTGTCCCAGTGCCGTGTGACCGGGTCTTAATGCACCAGTTCCACTGGCAGTAAAACAGTCCTGGAGCACAATATTACAACCAGCAGGTTTAACAGTTGGTAGTGTTCTTGGGTTGAATGCCTCACTCTTACTCTTCTAAACATGCTACTGGTCATTGTGGCCAAACAGTTGTTTTCTTTGTTCATGTGGTAATCCGATGTAATCTTTAGTCTGTCTTCAAGGTGTTGGTTTTAGGGCAGAGACCTCTTTCTTGGATGGCAACCTCTCAGCTGATTGGTTATATGCTGTTTATCTTTTTGTAGCAAAAATGTACACATTTAGGGAGCAAAAATCGGCAATGGGATGTCGCCTTAAGAAGTACTTTGTATGTGACTTTTTGAGCTTCAGTGTTCTCAAAGATAAACTCATGTAAATCCTCTTAGCCAATTAAAGTACCAGGATTAATGGCCAGACTGAATTAGATGCCAACATTTGTACAGAAATAACAATGCAGTTAAAAATAACATCACAACATGGGACCCTTTCTAAGAGTACACATATAAATTCATGTCTTTTGACTACAACTATATTTATCAAGCAAGACCTCTAACAGATCTAAATGCATGCAGCAGCATGCAGGCTGATAAATCTGCTTATGTAATGGTATGACCTCTGCATGTGGGCAAATCTTTACTGGAGTCCAAATGGCATCTTCTGTAAGACTTTAACAAATGTTATTACCATACCTACATGTCTTCAAACTACAGTTTACAGTGGAATTAATATTTTTTTAATGCAAATGATTTTTTTTTTAATTTAAGCATACTTTATGAATGGGAATTCAACAGTTTAAATGCATTTAGTCACAAGTACCTGCAGAGCATAATAAAGTAGTTTGAAAATTCAATGTCCTTTTAAAAATAATAGCAAAAAATCTACAATAAGAAAAAAAAAATTATGGTTGTCTTCTGTGTGACCTTCAGCTCCATACACAGTATAGTTTATGCATTGATATGTCGTCTGGTTCTAAACTGCAAAACATTCATAACTGCAAACTGGAGAAAACGTTAAACACTGAAGGTTGTGATGATGAAATGTGTAATAATTCATCTGCAGGCTGACGTCACCATCAGGATAAACCACTTACTTCTCCTCCACCAGCTGTTTTTGGTACTCTTCATACTCCTCACGGGTCATTCCCGCTGCTTTAGCTGGATCCGAGGGGGTGGCCTCTTCTTCTTTGTCACCTCCGCCACCGAGGCCCATTCCCGACAACGGGTTCCCAATCATACTCTTGAGCAAAAAGGCCATCGTGAGTTCTGAAACTTCCTGGCCTGCTAAGATGAAAATGACTTTGTTGATGAAAAAGTGCTGTCCTTCAGTTTTGGCTTCTTTAGCTGTGAAATCCGACTGTAGTTCTTAGCTAACCTGCTGCTTGTCTGTGTAGTCAAGGACACACTGATGACCACACACACACACACACACACACTTTGACTCCACCATAATCTGGATTTAATCCTTCCTGCTACGCTACGTTAAGAGGCAGATGGCCTGTTTTCTATCTATTTTTAAAATCACTGCAACTTTTGTGGATTCTGTTTACTTTATTCATTTTGACACCATGTGTTGAAGGTGCAGCAACCATAAGTTTTTTGGAGATGAGTTTCCTCACACTGTGATGACACTGATTTTGCTAACCAACCCCATTCCGCTACTAGCACTTAATCATATTAAAGTGCTGGCCAGCATGTGCAGCTTGCGAGCGGGATTATGTTTGCATTTATCCCCACAGCAGCCATCTTTGATGTCCTGCTATTGTTCAGTGTTTGAGTGATTGGCAGGACGGATTGCGTAAAGGGAATGTTTCTTATCAAATATGGTTATCTTCATGAGAAGAGGGATCATCACGACTTCTGATATTGTTAAATAAAGAAGCTACGCAATTCATTTCACCAGTCGACACACTGAAAAAAGGTGTAGTCACTTCAAAGAATCCATCATTTCTTGAACTGCAATGACTCAGCATAAATTCTCTACTGAACGTGGTTTTAGTCACTATCTTGCCTCTGCAGATGTAACAGCTTTACCACCAAATATAAATCAACAAAAATGGAAAACAATAGAGTGGAACTCCAGGAATTTCCATCCTGAACGGTAATTGGTCCAGTATTGGGATAGAATGCTAGAGTCACAAGATGGAGTGCATTTTGTATAGTTGGTTCAAAGCATTTTGCAGTGATGCCTCACACATTCACCCATTCACACACCAATGTCAGGCTGCTGCCAGGCAAGGCAACTACACACAGGGAGCAACTTGGAGATATAAGACCTTCCATAAGGTGCCTTAATGATTTTCCAATCTGCCAGGGATTTCAACTGAGAATTCTCTGGTCAAAAACCCACCGCTTTGGTCACTTGACCATCACCATCCCCACCCAAAATCTTACCCCGGTGGACTGCAGCTATACAATGTAGGCCTACTGGGTGAGATTTTTGCCTACAAACCTTAACTGCTTCTTCACATCAGTGAAAAGGCAAAAATATTATATGTCTAGTAGCACAGAGAGCATCCCTGCAGATGTATGCGTTTATCTTAGTAAATGAGAGGGAAAAAAAAAAGAAGTTTTCATCAGACAATGCAGGCAGCCTGCTTCCTGTTTGGCGACAATACTCTCTACTGAGACAATATAAGGGTGATTCTTTAACTACGGGTACTATTGGCCTTGTAAATGTAATTTCCACCACACCATTGCCTTACAATATAAAGTGCCTTGGGGCAACTGTTTGTTGTGATTTGGCGCTATATACATGTGCTCTGATGTCACTGTTTATCTCCATAGAAACTACCCAAACAATCTTTCATACAAACTGTTTAAAGGGACATTACAGTGTTGTGGTGGAAATTACGGCAATAGTGTGGGACAACTACATTTTGTTTAAAAAAAATCACAACAGTTGTATGCCATTGAATATCCCAATTATGTTTTGATTATTTTACTGATATTTTATTCAGAGATATTTTAAAACATTAGAAAAAACATTTCTTTACCATTCATTTTTATCATTGAAGATCAAAAGTCTGGGTGTGGGACAAGCACAAAATGGCAATATTTGCATGTAATGATGCTGAAAAAAGGTTAAAAAGACATCATAGACTACTAGAACAAATTTCTTAACACACTTTCATTGTAAAGATAACTATAAAAGTGTGAAATTTCCCCTTTTTTCATACAATATGATCAAAGGACATCATAAGTGCCTGTAGTCTAAGAATCACCCATAAGTCAAAGGTCAATGAGGAGCTTTGTCTGAAAGGCAGCCACTTAAAAAAAAGTTTAAGTTCTGAGGTAAATATGCACATTATTTCTATGTTCCCACACACTTTGCTTTCCACGATTCAGTAGCTTGCTTTGATGTTTTTAAGCTTAGTATGACTGTTAAAGGGAGAGAGCTGGCTGATATGCTCGAGAAGAGAATGGTAGACATATTGTGTGCGTGTGCAAGAGACCAAGTGAAAGGGAAGGCCAGGAGCATAGGCGATGGGTTCAAGTTGTTGTATCATGGTGTAGATAGGAACAGAAATGGTGTTGAGGTCATTTCAAGGATGAGCATGTGGTGGTTAAGCAAGTGTCTGACAGGCTGAGGAGTGTGAATTTGGAAAGGGGTGATGATGAATATCATCACTGCATATGGCCCACGGGTAGGTTGTGAGATGGAGAAAGAAGACTTCTGGAGTGAGTTAGATGAGGCGGTGGGGAGTGTGCCCAAGCATGAAAGAGTGGTGATAGGAGTAGACATCAATGGGTATGTTGGCAAAGGGAACTGAGGTGATGAGGAAGTAATGGGTAGATATGATATCAAGAAGAGCAGATGGCAGTTGATTATCCAAAATGGATCAAAAGGGAGGAGCACAGGGTGACATAAGAGTGGAGTAAGATGCAAACAGGTGAACGCTGAAGGAGGAAGACTGTTGTGTGAAATTCAGTGAGCAGGTGAGAGAGGCACTGGATGGAGGGGAAGCAATTTTGGACAACTGGGAAAGTACTGCAGATGTGGTGAGGGAGACAGCTAGGAAGGTACTGGGCGTAACATCTGGACAGTGGAAGGAAGACCAGGATACTTGGTAGTGGAACGAAGCCGTCCAGGAAAGCATAGGGAGAAAGAGGTTTGCGAAAAAGAATTGGGATAGTCAGAGATGAAGAAAGTAGATAGTTGTACAAGGAAATGCGGTGTAAGATAAAAAGAGCAGTGGCAAAAACTAAGGAAAAGGCATACAGTGAGCTCTATAAGAATTTGAACAGTAAGGAAGGAAAAAAGGACTTGTACTGATTGGCCAGACAAAGGGACAGAGCTGGAAAAGATGTGCAAGATTAGGGTGGTAAAAGATGAAGATAATGTGCTGACAAGCAAGGAGAGTGTGTTGAGAAAGTGGAGGGAATATTTTGAGGAGCTGATGAATGAAGAAAATGACAGACAGAAAAGGCTGGTTGATGTGGAAAGAGTAAAACAAAGAAAGTACAAGAACTTAGTAAGCATGCTTAGAAAGCAGTTGGTCCAGATGACATTCCAGTGGAGGCATGGAAATATCTAGGAGACATGACAGTGGAGTTTCTAACCAGATTATTTAATAAAATCATGGAAAGTGAGAGGATGGCTGAGGAGTGGAGACGAAGAGTGCTGGTTCCTATTTTTAAGAACAAGGGTGATGTGCAGAACTGCAGCAACTACAGAGGCATAAAGTTGATCAGCCACAGCATGAATTATGGGAAAGAGTAGTAGAAGCTAGGCTTAGAAAACAGATGAAGGTCTGTGAGCAGCAATATGGTTTCATGCAGAGAAACAGTACTACAGATGCAATGTTTGCTCTGAGAATACTGATGCAGTATAGAGAAGGCTAGGAGGAGTTACATTGCGTGTGAAAGCTTATGACAGGGTGCCAAGAGACGAGTTGTGGTATTGCATGAGGATGTCTGGTGTGACAGAAGTATATGAGGGTAGTGCAGGACATGTACAAGGATAGTGTGACAGAGGTGAGATGCGCCGTAGGAATGACACTCATTCAAAATGGAGGTGGGATTATACCAAGGATCAGGCCTTTCTTGTTCACAATGGCGATGGGCAGGTTGATGAGACCAGACAGGAGTCTCCATGGACTATACAGTAGTGTTCAGAATAATAGTAGTGCTATGTGGTTTTGAGTATATTTCTTATTGTTACATTGGAAACAAGGTACCAGCAGATTCAGTAGATTCTCACAAATCCAAGACCAAGCATTCATGATATGCACACTCTTAAGGCTATGAAAATAGGCTATTAGTAAAAAAAAAAAAAAAAAAAAAGTAGAAAAAGGGGTGTTCACAATAATAGTAGCATCTGCTGTTGATGCTACAAACTCAAAGCTATTATGTTCAAACTGCTTTTTTAGCAATCCTGTGAATCACTAAACTAGTATTTAGTTGTATAACCACAGTTTTTCATGATTTCTTCACATCTGCAAGGCATTAATTTTGTTGGTTTGGAACCAAGATTTTGCTTGTTTACTAGTGTGCTTGGGGTCATTGTCTTGTTGAAACACCCATTTCAAAGGCATGTCCTCTTCAGCATAAGGCAACATGACCTCTTCAAGTATTTTGACATATCCAAACTGATCCATGATACCTGGTATGCGATATATAGGCCCAACACCATAGTAGGAGAAACATGCCCATATCATGATGCTTGCACCACCATGCTTCACTGTGAACTGCGGCTTGAATTCAGAGTTTGGGGGGTCGTCTCACAAACTGTCTGAGGCCCTTGGACCCAAAAAGAACAATTTTACTCTCATCAGTCCACAAAATATTCCTCCATTTCTGTTTAGGCCAGTTGATGTGTTCTTTGGCAAATTATAACCTCTTCTGCACGTCTTTTATTTAACAGAGTGACTTTGCGGGGGATTCTTGCAAATAAATTAGCTTCACACAGGCGTCTTCTAACTGTCACAGCACTTACAGGTACCTCCAGACTGTCTTTGATCATCCTGAAGCTGATGAATGGGTGAGCCTTTGCCAATCTGGTTATTCTTCTATCCATTTTGATGGTTGTTTTCCATTTTCTTCCATGCGTCTTTTTTTTTGTTGTCCATTTTAAAGCATTGGAAATCATTACAGCCTATACTTTTTTTGCACCTGCGTATAGGTTTTCCCCTCTCCAATCAACTTTTTAATCAAACTACGCTGTTCTTCTGAGCAATGTCTTGAACGTCCCATTTTCCTCAGGCTTCCAAAGAGAAAAGAATGTTCACAGGTGCTGGCTTCATCGTTAAATAGGGGACACCTGATTCACACCTATTTGTTCCACAAAACGGACAAACTCACTCACTGAATGCCACACTACTATTATTGTGAACACCTTTTGTACTTTTTTTTTACTAATAGCCCAATTTCATAGCCTTAAGAGTGTGCATATCATGAATGCTTGGTCTTGTTGGATTTGTGAGAATCTACTGAATCTACAGGTACCTTGTTTCCCATGTAACAATAAGAAATATACTCAAAACCTGGATTAATCTTTTTAGTCACATAGCACTACTATTATTCTGAACACTACTGTATGTTTGCAGATGACATCTAGTCTGAAGAAGTGGAGATATGCTCTGGAGAGAAGAGCATTGAGTCAGTAGGAGCAAGACAGAGAGAGTACATCTGTATGAATGAGAGGGAGCCCAATGGAATAGTGCAGTTACAAGTGAAGTGATGAAAGTAGATGAGTTTAATAACTTGGGGTCAACTGTCGAAAGTAATGGAGAGTGTGGTAGAAAGGTGAAGAAGAGAATGTAGGCAGGGTGGAGTGGATGGAGAAAGGTGGCAGGAGTAATTTGTGACCAAAGAATAATTGGCAAGAATGAAAGGTAAAGTTTACAAGATGGTAGTGAGACCAGCTATGTTGTGGACAGTGGGGCAAAAAAGTATTTAGTCAGTCCATGATTGTGCAAGTTCTTCTACTTAGAAAGATGAGAGGTCTGTAATTTTCATCATAGGTACACTTCAACTGTGAGAGACAAAATGGAGAAAAAAATTCCAGGAAATCACATTGTAGGATTTTTAAAGAATTTATTTGTAAATTATTGTGGAAAATAAGTATTTGGTCAATAAAGTTCACTCAATACTTTGTAAAATAATCTTTTTTGGCAATGACAGAGGTCAATCGCTTCCTTTAAGTCTTCACCTGGTTTGCACACACTGTAGCTAGTATTTTGGCTCATTCCTCCATGCAGATCTCCTCTAGAGCAGTGATGTTTTGGGGCTGTCGCTGGGCAACAAGGACTTTCAACTCCCTCCACAAATTTTCTATGTGATTGAGGTCTGGAGACTGGCTCGGCCACTCCAGGACCTTGAAATGCTTTTTACGGAGCCACTCCTTCATTGCCTGAGCGATGTGTTTGGGATCATTGTCATGCTGGAAGAGCCAGCCAAGTTGCATCTTCAGTGCTCTCACTGATGGAAGGTGGTTTTGGCTTAAAATCTCATGATGCATGGCCACGTTCATTCTGTCGTCCTGTCCCCTTTGCAGAAAAACAGCCCCAAAGGGTGATGTTTCCATCCCCCATGCATTCTTCTTCCTCCAAACATGAGTTTTTACCAAAATGTTCTATTTTGGTTTCATCTGACCACGATATATCCCAATCCTCTTCTCGATCATCCATATGCTCTCTGGCAAACTTCAGACGGGCCTAGACATGTACTGGCTTAAGCAGGGGGACACACCTGGCACTGCAGGATTTGAGTCCCCCTCTGCATAGTGTGAGCCTTTGTTACTTTGGTCCCAGCTCTCTGCAGGTCATTCATCAGGTCCCTCCGTGTAGTTCTGAGATTTTAGTTTACCGTTGTCATGATCATTTTGACCCCACGGGATGAGATCTTGTGTGGAGCCCCAGATCGAGGGAGATTATCAATGGTCTTGTATGTCTTCCATTTTCTTACAGTTGCTCCCACAGTTGATTTATTCACACCATCCTGCTTGACTATTGTAAATTCACTCCTCCTAGCCTGGTGCACATCTACAATTTTCTTCCTGGTGTCCTTCGACAGCTTGGTCTTGGCCATGGCTGAGTTTGGAGTCTGACTGTTTGAGGCTGTGGATAGGTGTCTTTTATACAGATGAGTTCCAACAGATGCCATTAATACAGGTAACAGGTGGAGGACGGAAGAGCTTCTTAAAGAAGTTACAGGTCTGTGAAATCTTGCTTGTTTGTGGGTGACCAAATACTTATTTTCCACCATAATTTACAAATAAATTCTTTAAAAATCCTACGTGATTTCCTGGATTTTTTTATTCTCATTTTGTGTCTCATAGTTTAAGTGTACCTATGATGAAAATTACAGACCTCTCTCATCTTTCTAAGTAGGAGAACATGCACAATCAGGGACTGACCAAATACTTTTTTGCCCCACTGTAGTTTAGAGATGGTGCCACTAAGAAATAGACAGGAAGCAGAGCTGGAGGTGACAGCTGTAGATATTGCGATTCTCTTTGTGAGTGACTGAACATATCAGAGGGACAGCTCAGGTTGGATGGAGACAAAAATACAGAGGTGAGATTGAGATGGTTTGGACATGTGTTAGGAGGAACCCAGGTTACATAGGGAGAAGGATGTTGAGGATGGAACCACCAGGCAGAAGAGGAGGGAGGCCAAAGAGAAGATGTATGGATGTGCTGACAGAGGACAAGCAGGTGGTTGTGTAATTTTTCGTGTCATGGGGTGGCACGGTGGCTTAATGGTTAGCACTGATGCCTCACAGCAAGGTCATGGGATCACTTCCTGCCCCTTCTTTGTGGAGTTTGAATGTTTTACCCATGTCTGCATGGGTTCCCTCTCACAATCAAAACATCCTTATTTAGGGTCTGCTCCTTTCTCTCCCACTGACCAAGGCAGCGTCTCTACATCTGGAGTTGGTCCCTGGGTGCTGCACTGTGGCAGCCCACTGCTCCTAGTGGTTGGATTGTGTCTAACTGTAATTTGGACAGATGAAATGAAAAGGACAAATTTCATTGTATATATGTACAATGACAATAAAGGCTTCTTCTCTTCTCTCATGTGCTAATAACAAACATCTTATGATATGCAAATGCAAGAAGCTGATTATGTTGTGTATTATTGTTGACATTCAACAGATGTACGTATAGGATATATGCTTTTTGCACCGACTGGGTAATAGCATTTACAACCCCTGCCAAAAATTATGGAATCACCGGCCTCGGAGGATGTTCATTCAGTTGTTTAATTTTGTAGAAAAAAAGCAGATCACAGACATGACACAAAACTAAAGTCATTTCAAATGGCAACTTTCTGGCTTTAAGAAACACTATAAGAAATCAAGAAAAAAAGATTGTGGCAGTCAGTAACAGTTACTTTTTTAGACCAAGCAGAGGAAAAAAAAAAATATGGAATCACTCAATTCTGAGGAAAAAATTATGGAATCACCCTGTAAATTTTCATCCCCAAAACTAACACCTGCATCATATCAGATCTGCTCAGTCTGCATCTAAAAAGGAGTGATCACACCTTGGAGAGCTGTTGCACCAAGTGGACTGACATGAATCATGGCTCCAACACGAGAGATGTCAATTGAAACAAAGGAGAGGATTATCAAACTCTTAAAAGGGAGTAAATCATCACGCAATGTTGCAAAAGATGTTGGTTGTTCACAGTCAGCTGTGTCTAAACTCTGGACCAAATACAAACAACATGGGAAGGTTGTTAAAGGCAAACATACTGGTAGACAAAGGAAGACATCAAAGCGTCAAGACAGAAAACTTAAAGCAATATGTCTCAAAAATCGAAAAATGTACAACAAAACAAATGAGGAACGAATGGGAGGAAACTGGAGTCAACGTCTGTGACCGAACTGTAAGAAACCGCCTAAAGGAAATGGGATTTACATACAGAAAAGCTAAATGAAAGGCATCATTAACACCTAAACAGAAAAAAACAAGGTTACAATGGGCTAAGGAAAAGCAATTGTGGACTGTGGATGACTGGATGAAAGTCATATTCAGTGATGAATCTCGAATCTGCATTGGGCAAGGTGATGATGCTGGAACTTTTGTTTGGTGCCTTTCCAATGAGATTTATAAAGATGACTGCCTGAAGAGAACATGTAAATTTCCACAGTCATTGATGATATGGGGCTGCATGTCAGGTAAAGGCACGGGGGAGATGGCTGTCATTACATCATCAATAAATGCACAGGTTTATGTTGATATTTTGGACAATTGAAAGGATGTTTGGGGATGATGAAATCATTTTTCAATATGATAATGCATCTTGCCACAGAGCAAAAACTGCAAAAACATTCCTTGCAAAAAGACACATAGGGTCAATGTCATGGCATAGGGTCAATGTCAATGAGCAGATCTGATTTGATGCAGGTGTTAATTTGGGGGATGAAAATTTATAGGGTGATTCCATAATTTTTTCCTCAGAATCGAGTGATTCCATATTTTTTTCCTCTGCTTGGTCTAAAAAAGTAACCGTTACTGACTGCCACAATCTTTTTTTCTTGATTTCTTAGTGTTTCTTAAAGCCAGAAAGTTGCCATTTGAAATGACTTTAGTTTTGTGTCATGTCTGTGATCTGCTTTTTTTTCTACAAAATTAAACAACTGAATGAACATCCTCCGAGGCCGGTGATTCCATAATTTTTGCAAGGGGTTGTAGAAAACCACACCTGATGTATTCAAACATTGTATGCAAGAAACGTGTGCAAGATGTACTCGTATTTTTTTTAAACCAATGAAGCCAGAATTTGTAAATTTAAAAGAACTTAATTGTTAAAAAAGGTAATATTGATTTAAAATCATACATACTAGTGAAAAAAGATCATTTGGGTTTTTAAAGAAATGGTGAATTTTCCAAGGAGTATTTGAAGAAATACTCATACTGGGTATTTCTTGAAAAATAAAATCATTAATAGCTGTTTTTATAGGTGTAAGATTTGCTATATTTAGAAAGACCACCCACTTGGTGGAAAAACTGGCCATTTCACATTGTCCATTATATAAGGACCACAAACCAGTATGACTGGAAGCTGTTCCGTTGTTCCTCGAGGACTGTGTGAAATTTTGCTTCCTTTGCTGACAAATAAAAACTGTTGCTTTGAGATTTTGATTTTTCTCTGACTTTTCTGGACACCTTTAAGGAAAACTTTTTTTTTTTTTGAACAACTGAGCTCAGCAAAACACTTAAACTCTCATCTGGTGATCAAGGACTCTGTCCTGAGGTGTGACAGAAGAAAATACAGAGGACAGGGTGAGATGGAAACCTGAACGGGAGCAGCCGAGAGAATAATAATAATATGTATTGTGCGTATGAAGACAGACATATTTTGTGCATTTCATCATGTGATCCTTGGTAGGCTTAATAATAAATAGACAAGAAATATCTACTTTGCATCTAAATCATTCAGGAATGTGAAAACTCAGATCTGGCTGTATGTGACTCAAATCAGATGTAAAGAATGAGACATCTGCCTTTATCACCATACTTCATCCTTTATACAAAACTGCATTTGAAAATGGGTTCATGTTTTGTTTTCTTCCAAAGTCAGTTCATGGAATGGCTGCCAGAAATTGACTTTTAAAGCAAAGAATCAAAAATACTGTAACATTTTACATCATGTCGGAAACCCACAATAGTACTTCTCACATTTGGACGACCATTCATACTGTAATGATCAAATTAAAAAGGTCTGCACCTAATCAGAACAAACTCAACCAAAACTATTTTTTTCAAGTATAATAACTTACAATCCCAAAATTATCAAGCCAAAATTATCAAAAAAAAAAAAAAAAAAAAAAAGAAGTCCCCATTCACACACATTATGTGAATGTGTTTCATCAAAAGAACTTCTTTGCTGCTGCTTCTTGGTGACTTCTGCACAAAAAGAAGAGGAAAAACGTGAGTCATTTGAATTCGAAAGCAGTTATTGCAATAATAATAAAAAAAAAAATCTTACTTGTACATGATGTAGCAAAAGAACAGGACGGTCTGAACAATCACAAAGACAACAAAATGGACAGTGGACAAGCAAGAAGGCATGGCTGGCAGATCAGGACACTTCAGGACTTTCTCACCAGGATTCTGTGTGAAAACATCTCAGTGTCACATATTATTGTTTTCAAACACTCCTTTATGAAGTCAACAGGACAGATTTCTTTTTTCTCCCCCAACTCCTTGTTTAATTTATAAAAGATTTCAAACTCTAGTCATGATCCAAACCTGAGCGTTACGCTGGACCAGGTGCTCCATGTCCCTTTTGACTGTGTGTAGATGTTCTTTGAGGTCGTTGAAGTGTTGCATGGTTTCGTATGTTCCCATTGCGTTGCCTTGGTGTTGGGCTGAGCCTATCTGTGTCAGTGAGGCATGGAAACTGTTTCTGCAGAGACAAAGAGGTGGCTAAAGATGGACAACTTTTCCAATGCTGGAGAGCCACTTGCTGCTTCTAACATGATCAAGTCTCTTCATGCATCTCAGAAAGCAAATCATAAGCATCAGAGACAAAGAGGTGGCTAAAGATGGACAACTTTTCCAATGCTGGAGAGCCACTTGCTGCTTCTAACATGATCAAGTCTCTTCATGCATCTCAGAAAGCAAATCATAAGCATCAGAGGGCTGATTCTCTGTACACTGGGATATATCCATATCTGACAGTTCACGTTAGCAGTATATGCAAGCTTCTCGGAATCCTCCAACTTTTATTGAAAGGTCACAACTTCCAGTGTGTATTATTCCAAAGTATTTTTTGAACAAACAAGAAGTTCTTTTGTGAATTCATCTTGATATTACTTATACCAATCAATCACAAATATCTTGATGATCAATATAAATTTCTGTTCATCTCCCTAGACCGGTTGGTTGCAGAGATACACAGCAGAGAATACGTTTTTGCCACCATGTTGTTGACCTTTGTCTGATCCTCTCCAAAAGTTATTCAGTGCGCGATATCTGCCCAAGTAATATTCCCATAAAGTTAGGTTAAAATCCATCCAGTTGTTTGTTTTTAAGTTATCTTGTTCACAAAGAGACACAGACAGATGAACAACAACAAATAAACCTATTCAACATAAGACTCCATGGAGGAGAGAGAGAGAGAGAGAAAAAAAAACAACAAAAAAAAAACAACATCGCCCGCATGCCAAAATCGGCCCACATCAATTTTTTATTTTGGCAAATTTCACTGACGGCAGTAGAGCTGGTGCAAGAACTGGAACGTCCGCTAGGTGGCGAGTATGATTTGGCCGAAGTTCATCGAGCTGGGCCAGAACTTGCAGCTTGTCATCAACGACCACACAGTCGGTTGCTCCGTCTCACTCACGCACAGTATGCATGTTTATCATGCAACTAGAGTGCAGTGCAGTGACTGTATTCAACATGGAAACGAGATTTATTTTAAAAATAGCTGATATTTTCAGTTCCTCACTTGGTATGCAGGTGCTGTATGTGTCGTTTTTCAGGTTTGAAATGACGTATGTACCCGTTTCTAAAGGAAAAGATATATATAAATTTTTTTTTTTAAAGTCTGCCCTCCCTCACCCCCTTTTTCTGATGTGAACTATGAATGTATTTTTTTTAATGGGGTCTAAGCTTCAGGTATCACAGTATTGTTTCATTCAGTACCAATTCTTGCAAAAAACTTTTTAGCCCTATTTCCTTGAAGTTGTGAATTCCCAAATGCGAAGCACAAAAAACTGCTATATGATAAAAAATAAAAAATTCAAAGGCTAAATGAATTCTTTATAAAAACAATGTTAATGTTCATAAAATAAAAGGTCCAAAAACAAAGAGGAAAATCTTTGGACAAATGAGTCCAGTCATGACGCCAAAACAAAAGTTGACTTAAGTCAAAGAGCTAGAAATGACTAAATTTGTTTACTATACTGTTTCTTTGATGTCGTGAAGATGCAAGGAAAGTCACGAAACATGCATGACTCATGAATCCGCCTCTGTGAACAATGTTTCAAACACTCAGAAAAAGGACAATAAGCTGCTTTTTTCCCCCTCACAGAAAGGATAACAGTGATTACAAATGGATTTAGTAATTTGGCATTTTTCTTCATCATTGTGATCCATTTATCATTTTGCTCATGTCTGATTTCAGCTGAAGAAACCATATGAAACTTTTCAACATTAGATAGAGCGCCCAATAAAGCGCTTCGCTCTCAGACTGCAGGCTTATTTGTAGTTCCTAGGGTTTTTAAGAGTCGAATGGGAGGCAGAGCCTTCAGCTTTCAGGCTCCTCTCCTGTGGAACCAGCTCCCAATTCGGATCAGGGAGACAGACACCCTCTACTTTTAAGATTAGGCTTAAAACTTTCCTTTTTGCTAAAGCTTATAGTTAGGGCTGGATCAGGTGACCCTGAACCATCCCTTAGTTATGCACCACTCTGCATTTAATCATTAGCGATTGATCTCTGCTCTCTTCCACAGCATGTCTTTTTCCTGATTCTCTCCCCTCAGCCCCAACCAGTCCCAGCAGAAGACTGCCCCTCCCTGAGCCTGGTTCTGCTGGAGGTTTCTTCCTGTTAAAAGGGAATTTTTCCTTCCCACTGTCGCCAAGTGCTTGCTCACAGGGGGTCGTTTTGACCGTTGGGGTTTTTCTGTAATTATTGTATGGCTTTTGCCTTACAATATAAAGCACCTTGGGGCAACTGTTTGTTGTGATTTGGCGCTATATAAATAAAATTGATTTGATCATTAGCATGGAGGGCAAAAAGTGTCCGGCCAAGAGACACCAGTAAACAGCTACCCAGTCTGCACATGGGTCTGAATGTCGTCATGTTACATATTGTGTTGGGTGCAGCTCCTCCTATTTGACATTTTGAGCAGGTGTATTTGGGATTTTGGAAGCCCCGTTCCTGCAGCTACAGTATTCATAACTTCATAAACCTTGTTTATATTAAATACTTTAGCATTAATGTCAGATCATATTTGTCAAAAAAGTTCAATTTCATCAAATTGATTACCAACGAAAGGAATAAGAAGCTTCCCTTATCGTGAACACGCCTAACACGATTACAAAGAAAGAAAGTGATTTGACAAATTAAGTGAATTCTGTTCCCTAAGCACGGGGGCCTTGAGGGCGAATTCGGACAAGAAATGAATTTGATGGAAAACGTGTTTTGCCCGTTTATGACAGATTTATTTAAAAACAACTGATCTGATGAGGAAAAAAATAGTGCTAAGACGTGGCCTTTGTCTGAGACGATGGACATGGATGGAATAAACAAAATCTAATTTGTTCGACTGAGGAATAATAATAATAAAAAAATCTCCCTTGAGAAAGTGAGCATTTATTAAACCCTACATCTAATCATCAACTACAAGTGACCCATTTATGGGCAGAAAGTCCTGTTTGGATATCATCATTTAGACACCAAGTCATGTCCCATCATCTGTGTTTAAAAGATGGGTCAGGATAAAATTAATCTTCAAAGTTGATCAGCCCGTCGCATTAGCACATTAGAGAGCAGCTGCAGCCTTTTGCCAGCGCTGCCACTTACTGCGTCAATCAGCTTATTCCTTCTAAAAGTTGAATTTCCCCTTCATTCTAAATTATATGAGTCTTAAGAGAAATAAATTTAAGTAGAGGGGGGGAAAATATAAGTAAAAGCAATACGATAAAGAAAATCATGTAGGCAAAATCATTTGAGGATGAATGTCCTGATGGATTTAGGGCATAGAAACAGCTGGTTTCTTTGATGATACATGAGACTGAGATTAAACTTACATAAAACAACATGTTTAATATCTTATGATTAATTTTTTTAAGCAGATGGAGGGTTAAAATTAAGCTACAATTACAAGTGATAAGTGCACTACTGTCAAAAAAAAAAGTTTGTGATTTAAAAAAATGTACTTAAAGTCCAGTGATGATTAAAAAAAAAAAAAAAGACATTTCTCTTTGTCTTGGCCTACTGTACATATAGTCAAACTCAAATGTGTCATAAATTGATGTATATGGACTAAATTCAGAATTAAAGTCAGAATGACTCAATCTGTGACACAAGGACTTTGTCACAAAGTGACAGAAATCTTAAGATGTCATCAGCATATTTGTAGAAATACTTTTTAAAATAAATCTGTCTGTAAACCGTCCTCTTTATTTTTTCCACATTATTAAATCTGTTTTGAACACAGGCATGGAACACAACAGATTACTGATAAACTGCACGTTACACCTCCTGTAGGACAAGGCACGTTTTTCAATATCACATCCAGAGAAAATAATGCTAATAAAACGATTTAAGCCTATAAGTCCCCAGCAGAGGGTAGACCCGTGTGCATGTTTGTATATAAGCATGCGAGTGCAGCTGGACGGAGATACAGACGAAACTATTCATGCAGATGGATTATCACACTGGCAGACACCTGTGATGTTGCAGCCGCGGCATCCTGAGATTAAATATGATTCAAGGGATTTACTGGCCAGGATGTCCCATGTTTTTCATGAGTACCTTAGGTCTTTTGCAAAATACAATACCTACATTTTAAAAAATATTAACAACATAGGAAGTGTTGTTACCTACTTCAGCTCATTGAGATTTCTGAGAACCTCCTGCTGGGTGGCCATAATAGAACCCAACTGCTGTCCTCCAGAATCTGGCTGCAAAAAAAACAATATGACGGTCCGAAAGTTAAGCATGTCAGCAGATACGTTAATTTCAGAAACAGAAAACAATAGAAGCTATAACGCTAATATAAGGCATCTATGCAGGTTGTGCACTTTATTACCCGAAAAGCACAACTTTACCAAGAATCCTCCCCTGAAGTCAGATCAAATGGTATCATAAATGGGTCATACTGTCCCCGTTTGTAAATATTGGGTCCAGTTACTTTGGTTTCATGCTGTTGGACTAAAGAACGGTTCAAGACATATTGGCATCTCAACATCTTCTATGTAGGCGCCATCTCTCCATGACTGACAATGACTGGCTTGCAGATGTGCGTGTGTCTGACATCTGCTTGTTGTCAGTTTGGTGCACATGTTCCATTTGAACATATAACAGTTATATTTAAATGGATGAAAAAAAAAAAGAACAAATTCCTTTCATTGTAACTACAATATTATTACCAGCAGCACATGACGCCACTTGCTGTCAAAACAAACATTTTCAACTTTCACCATCAACTGCAGTGACAAGTACAAAATAGCCGTTTTATCTTTAAAGAGTAGAAAAGATGGACAGTAGTGTAGACAGTCACCTGGTGCTAATCAGGTAAATTATTTTAATTGCTGCCCATTTCTTTTATTTTTCTACTGTTTAATGGGTGACGATAATTTGACTCAACTTCCTGTAATTTGTCCAAAGGTTCATCTTCTAAAAAAGTTTCTTCACACTGC
Organism: Thalassophryne amazonica; assembly: GCF_902500255.1. Classification (NCBI taxonomy): domain Eukaryota; kingdom Metazoa; phylum Chordata; class Actinopteri; order Batrachoidiformes; family Batrachoididae; genus Thalassophryne; species Thalassophryne amazonica. Next base: position 20,107,868 of record NC_047119.1, read on the forward strand.
AAATATACTGAACTCTGATTCAGTCTGATATGGACAGACAGCATCTCTTTTCTTTTGGCCGGACCAAATTTTAGTGGTTTGGTATGAATCGTGGTCCGATGCAACTTTGCTGTTTTGATTTGGAGCAAACTGAAAAGTCTGAAGGTCTGGACCAAAGAAGATTGGTGTCAAATCACTCATAGACCCTGGTTTTTAGTGAATCATATACTCAAATTCAAACTCCTCTCAGAGAGATTCATTTCGGATGCCCAGTTTATTACAAATCAGAATGATTTTCTTTAAATGGTTACATATTCAAGAAAGTGTAACTGTCATAGAATATGGACAGAATATAATTCTATTTCCATTTTCTGGAGTTACAGCCAGTTTGCAATGCCAACTGGCAGCAAGCTGGACACACCTCGTCTCCCATATCTCCTGAAAATCATTTATTCCATGTAGGCATGATTGATTCATGAGCCAGGTCTGGTCACTGGGGTAACTCAGCAATGAGGTACTTAAATGGTGGGACATTCCATGAAAAAAATGTGCCATATGCCTGTAGTATTGCACCTGACACTCGCTCATGTAGCATCTGTGTCTGCTTAAGTAAGTGCTTATTACAACAGTAACCATGGATTTTCCATGGAGATTTGGTACCAAAGACATCCCGTCATCATCTTAGCACAATGATTAGCATCCAGCTCAAGCATAAATGTAGACTGGAATCTATCGGACTCATCCGCATTTTCCAGACACATTTCGACCTCACAGGCTGGGCTCCTGGATACCTGAATGTCCCTGCTGTGGAAAGCAGTTCATCCTGGATCTTGCTTTTGATCCAGGAAACTCACAAGCCTATATTAACTTTTAATTCAGCTCTTTAAGAGCTACAACCAGAATATCTTCCTGAACCAAAACTAATTAGTTCTCATTAATTACTGCAGTAAACACTGAGTTTTGAACCAGTTTCTTCCAGCTTACCTGTCCTGAGCCAACACTAGCTGCCTTCTTGGAAATCTCATCTGTGATGACAGAGACGTATCGCCGCTGCTCGTCCAGGATCATAGCGAGCTGCTTGTGGAGCTGTTTGATCTCTAGATGGATCCGGTTCTGGCCTTCAAACACTTGGCGGATCTCCCGGTCACTCACGCTCTCATAAATATCCTCAACTGAATAACACAGATAAGTCTGAGCAGTTAGTCAAACTAAATCAAACTGATGCCTATTTACTGCACCCTACATAACATAATGCAGCATTCAACAGTAGGATTCTCAAATGGATAACACAAAACAAATAAAAAGATTATTATGTGGACTAACTTGGCCCTCCTTGAATGTCTGGGTTCTCTTTTTGAAACTCCTCTTTCTTTTTGTCGAGCTCTTGCTGAAAGTTCTGAAATTCCTCCTGGTACTTGTCCTTGTCCGATTTTGGAATCTCAGAATCAGGTGGAGGCTTCAATAAGAAAGGGGGAGAGGACAAAAAAAAAAAACAAAAAAAAAACCTCCGTTTACTCAATAGAAGCAGCACTCAGGCTATGTTGTGCACAGGCATGCATGCACACACAAGGACAGAAAGTGTCACACACAGGCACGGGGAGCTGAGGGAAAACGTAGTTACCGGTTGCTGGTCTGGCTCTGTTAGTCTGAATAACAAGAAGGACAAAACATCATGGTCATCTGATGGAGAAAAGAAATTCTAGGAATTAGAACATTTCTGAGACATTCAATCAATCAATCAATTTTTTATATAGCGCCAAATCACAACAAACAGTTGCCCCAAGGCGCTTTATATTGTAAGGCAAGGCCATACAATAATTACGTAAAACCCCAACGGTCAAAACGACCCCTTGTGAGCAAGCACTTGGCTACAGTGGGAAGGAAAAACTCCCTTTTAACAGGAAGAAACCTCCAGCAGAACCAGGCTCAGGGAGGGGCAGTCTTCTGCTGGGACTGGTTGGGGCTGAGGGAGAGAACCAGGAAAGACATGCTGTGGAGGGGAGCAGAGATCGATCACTAATGATTAAATGCAGAGTGGTGCATATAGAGCAAAAAGAGAAAGAAACAGTGCATCATGGGAACCCCCCAGCAGTCTACGTCTATAGCAGCATAACTAAGGGATGGTTCAGGGTCACCCGATCCAGCCCTAACTATAAGCTTTAGCAAAAAGGAAAGTTTTAAGCCTAATCTTAAAAGTAGAGAGGGTGTCTGTCTCCCTGATCTGAATTGGGAGCTGGTTCCACAGGAGAGGAGCCTGAAAGCTGAAGGCTCTGCCTCCCATTCTACTCTTACAAACCCTAGGAACTACAAGTAAGCCTGCAGTACCAGTAGTTACTGAATATCTGTTTTAACGTCCTTGCATAGGCTCGGTGTGACCCATATCTCTTTAAGTGAGGAATATGAGAAAACATGGTGCTACTTTTTACAAAAACTGGGTGAATATTTACAAATTTGTGGCGCAGGATGGAACAGTACCTGCTAAGCCACCAGTGGCTGCAGAAATGCCAAAGAAGGCCTCTTTGGGAATGATCATGTTGTCCACCTTTGTGCAGAACTCGTAGTCGTCTTTGTCTGGTGTGAAACCGTTGTTGATCATCACCTGAAGAGGATGAGAGAACAACCCTGACTGTACCCGTTTTAAGACAGAGTGATGTGAAAGGCCTTTTCTTTATTAATGTTGCAGGTGGTATTTGGTGGATATGTTCAAACTACACCTACTACTGTCAACGTTAGCTACATAAGTGTTCGTTAGCTTAACTGGAATTTATCCCTCTCCGTCGTGCTAGTTATAGGCTAACCTGGCCTACATGTTGCTGTAGCCACGAGCCTAGAGCTCTCTTTAGCTGGGAGGATTCCACCTTTATATCTTTTCACTAAGGTATTTATATCATGTCTCCATACACACAATTTGATAAAAATTGGAGGAGTGGGGTACAATTAGTTATACCTAACAGCTAACGTTAGCATATCTAGCTGGCTGTAGCACCGTTTATCGTAGCTAACAATATAGTTGCTTCTATTCTGTTTGGAAACCTACATTAATACACACTTGCCTACATTTGTTGTTATACAACCCCTGGCAAAAATTATGGAATCACCGGCCTCGGAGGATGTTCATTCAGTTGTTTAATTTTGTAGAAAAAAAGCAGATCACAGACATGACACAAAACTAAAGTCATTTCAAATGGCAACTTTCTGGCTTTAAGAAACACTATAAGAAATCAAGAAAAAAAAAAATTGTGGCAGTCAGTAACGGTTACTGTTTTAGATCAAGCAGAGGGAAAAAAATATGGAATCACTCAATTCTGAGGAAAAAATTATGGAATCATGAAAAACAAAAGAGCACTCCAACACATCACTAGTATTTTGTTGCACCACCTCTGGCTTTTATAACAGCTTGCAGTCTCTGAGGCATGGACTTAATGAGTGACAAACAGTACTCTTCATCAATCTGGCTCCAACTTTCTCTGATTGCTGTTGCCAGATCAGCTTTGCAGGTTGGAGCCTTGTCATGGACCATTTTCTTCAACTTCCAAAGATTTTCAATTGGATTAAGATCCGGACTATTTGCAGGCCATGACATTGACCCTATGTGTCTTTTTCCAAGGAATGTTTTCACAGTTTTTGCTCTATGGCAAGATGCATTATCATCTTGAAAAATGATATCATCCCCAAACATCCTTTCAATTGATGGGATAAGAAAAGTGTCCAAAATATCAACGTAAACTTGTGCATTTATTGATGATGTAATGACAGCCATCTCCCCAGTGCCTTTACCTGACATGCAGCCCCATATCATCAATGACTGTGGAAATTTACATGTTCTCTTCAGGCAGTCATCTTTATAATTCTCATTGGAACGGCACCAAACAAAAGTTCCAGCATCATCACCTTGCCCAATGCAGATTCGAGATTCATCACTGAATATGACTTTCATCCAGTCACCCACAGTCCACGACTGCTTTTCCTTAGTCCATTGTAACCTTGTTTTTTTCTGTTTAGGTGTTGATGGCTTTCGTTTAGCTTTTCTGTATGTAAATCCCATTTCCTTTAGGCGGTTTCTTATAGTTCGGTCACAGACGTTGACTCCAGTTTCCTCCCATTCGTTCCTCATTTGTTTTGTTGTGCATTTTCGATTTTTGAGACATATTGCTTTAAGTTTTCTGTCTTGACGCTTTGATGTCTTCCTTGGTCTACCAGTATGTTTGCCTTTAACAACCTTCCCATGTTTGTTTTTGGTCCAGAGTTTAGACACAGCTGACTGTGAACAACCAACATCTTTTGCAACATTGCATGATGATTTACCCTCTTTTAAGAGTTTGATAATCCTCTCCTTTGTTTCAATTGACATCTCTCATGTTGGAACCATGATTCATGTCAGTCCACTTGGTGCAACAGCTCTCAAAGGTGTGATCACTCCTTTTTAGATGCAGACTAACGAGCAGATCTGATTTGATGCAGGTGTTAGTTTTGGGGATGAAAATTTACAGGGTGATTCCATAATTTATTCCTCAGAATTGAGTGATTCCATATTTTTTTCCCTCTGCTTGGTCTAAAAAAAGTAACCGTTACTGACTGCCACAATTTTTTTTTCCTGATTTCTTATAGTGTTTCTTAAAGCCAGATAGTTGCCATTTGAAATGACTTTAGTTTTGTGGCATGTCTGTGATCTGCTTTTTTTCTACAAAATTAAACAACTGAATGAACATCCTCCAAGGCCGGTGATTCCATCATTTTTGCCAGGGGTTGTATGTATGTTAATACCACTATTGTAGGGTTTAACTATGCTATTATACTTTATACGCTAGTTACAGTTTTTTTTTTTATCTTGTTAGCTAGCTAGGTATGGCTGGCTTATTAATGGCTAATTTAACTGTATAGCTCTAACTAGTTATCTTATTTTCATTATTTACATTTTTTTTTACATGGTGTAGATTTCTAATGATTCTACTCTTCTATTCTACTCTTCCTTTTTAGATATACCTTAGTATACACACTAGTATAGTTCTACATTAAAATATATTATAGAAGACATACCTGACTGAATTTTCATCATCAATATAAAGATGTGCACTTTCTCACTCATATGTGAGAAAGTGCATTCATTTTATTTAAATTTGTACTGTAACATGAAACTAAAGACAATTTTAAAATTACATTTTAACCCTGCTACTAACAGTTGTGCTGTTCAATGCAAGTACTTATGCAAATAATTTTTAAGTTTTTATCCTCTTCTTCTGATATACAATGATTAAAGTGAGGTTTGAAAACCTGAACTTTTGGTTGAAGATATCTGTGGGTGGCAAACCTCAGCGGTGTATTTTATTTTTTTTTTATCTGCATGCTCTGGAGATGCATTCTGGTGCACTTTGGGAGCAAAAGTCTCTGAACAAGTTCAGTTCAAACTCAAATATAAAACTCAAGGGAACTATGGCCAAGTGTTTGATAAAATCTTAGTATTCACACCTCTCATAGATGGAACTTACAACAAGAGACTGATCAAGGATGCAGGGGTTGTCATTCTGTAGCTCATACCTCTTCATCTCACAAGGAAATATAGTCAAGACTTTCCTGAAAGCTTCATATGTGTGTCACTCATCTTTTATAACAGTGTTTTATCTGTGATGGCTATGAATACAAAGGTTTGATAAAATATTTGAGCGTACTCTTTGTGAGATGTTTATAAATAGGAACAGCAGAACGAGCATATCTGTGTGTCAGTAACTCTTTTTTTACAATTTACAGGACAACTTAATCTAAGAAAGCAAATGCTTATTAACCCTGCATATTATCTTTAATCATGACAGAAAACTACTCATTTTCTTTTTCTTGATTAAGCATGTAGTCTATACATTGGCTTGCAAAAGTATTCAGCCCCTTGGTATTTCCCGCATTTTAATTTGTTTATGGCATTTCAAATACAAAAGTAAACCAGCCTTCTCAATATAAAAATTTTTAAAATTATCTTCCTTAGACTCCAACTGAAAGTAAATTTCTACAACTTGATATAAATTAATTAAAAATATAAAAGCCAAGATGATGGGTTGCATAAGTAATCAGCCCCTTTGGTATAATACCTGTAAATAATCAGTTTAATTGCCAGTTTTCTTCAAACAAGTTAGGGGATGGATACATGAACATTTCCAAGTCACTGAATATGTCTTGAATTTTTTTTTACATCACTTATAAAGTGATGTAAATAACATTAGCCTGCACGAGCAACCAGTAGACAGTGTTTAGGGGAGGACCCACTGATTCAGCTTGTTTTTCTTCAGTCTTAGATCACGCTCTACAATATGATTGGCAAAGTAAACACCTCTTTCTGGGGCTAATAGCACGGCAGTGCAACATAACAGCCTCCATGGAGGGGCCCGCTTACCTGTAGACATGAAGGGCTCATTTTAAGTTAATAAAAAAAGCACACTGATTTATTTTTGCAGCTACACTAATGAGCGGATGTTATAAATCTTTTATTCGGCTAAAAAAAAAAATTAAAAAAAAAAAACACCCCAAGGTAATACACACTGTAGCTTTAAGCAGACAACACATTTTGTTTGTAAAGGGCAGATTGACTTTTTAAACAGATAAAAGTGTTAGTGTTGTTTCAGTTGACCTTGAACAAAAAAGGGGTAAAAAAAAATAGAAGTACATGCGATAAACCTTGTAGAACATAAAACAAAATGAGATGATGGTCATCCATCAGTTCACGGAAAATTATGTATCTAACGAGGCATTGCTGTTTCTCACCTACCTTCCTTCATATAGTGAACTTTCAACTTAAATGATGATCATACACACAAACATAAAACACATTTTATGTTCATCAGGTGAGAATGTATTTGGTTGTGTGAGTGTTTTTTATGGCCTCTCCTACCATCAGCGTCTTCTTGTAGTAGGTTATTTTGGCTCTGACAGGATACGGTTTGTTGCGGAAGTCTCGTAAACATGTTCCAAGGGCTTGTGTGGTGCCGTCACTGTGTCAAAACAACATTTTACTATGATCTCACTTAATAAAATGAGTGAACAACAACAATGCACATATATGTTTTTGTAAACTCCTAGTTTGTGGTCATTAAAAAGTGTGGTTTCCTAGACAATGGATTGGCACAGGAAAACATTTTTTCCCAAAGCTTTGACTGGAGATTAGGAAAAACAGATTAATTTTCAAGAAAATACAATTTTTTTTTCTAATCTTCTTTAAAATATTCAAGTTTAAGTTGGTGAAAACAGCCCAGTAAAGTGTTTACTTACTTTTGGTGGTCATAAACAAGGTTGCCGTTGTTTCCCACAACAATTATAGCTGGATTATTTTTCTGAACATGAGAAAACAAGCAAACGCATTAATCCTTTTTCATCTGAAGACTAAAAGTGCTTTTAGGTAATCCAATCATACAATATCAATCCCATACCTGAGCTACAGGATATTCAAAACAGAGGAGAAAATTATACCATCAGTCACAGGTTCAACTTAACAGTGAAAACAGATTTGTGCTTTAAATGGAAATCAGTGTTCCAATGACATTTTATTCAACACATGCATTTGAACAAAATCCATTCTGTCAGAACATATTTGGAAACTTGCAATCATTATCTGTGAAATATTTGACACCAACCTTTCCGTCGTTGTCAAAAGAGTCAAAGAAGATTCCCAGTCCAGTCCACTTGTCAGCGGCACCGTACACTGGGCCGTCGAGGCCTTGTTCAACTGTGTACCACACAGCCTGTAAGACAAAAAAGTGAGACATTTACATGAGCATCTCCAACAATGATAACGTTTTTGATTTCCTAAAATCTAAATGGTCAATCAAAACCTTCACAAAAGAATGTATATAATCATCTCCAGCAGCATGGTGGCTTAGTGGTTAGCACTGCTGAAGCACAGCGAGACCATACTTTCATTTCTGGTCTGCCCCCCGTGACCAAGCACATTGGCACACTGGGGAAAAAATCTCAAGCAGACCAGACTTGATGGAGATTCAACATCAAAACACTGGGATGTAAATAATATGACAATATGAGATGCTGATAAAATATTTATAGAACTATGTGCAGAGATTTCAAGTTGTCACACTCTACAAAAACAACAATGGCAACAACAACAATAATCAAATGACTGCTCACAAAAAAAAAAAAAAAAAAAAAACCTTTACTGCCACTAGAGCCCGACTGATATGGATTTTTTGAGGCTGATGCCGTTAACGATATTTGGATGAAAAAAATGCCGATAATCGATAAATCGGCTGATTTGCCGATAGATCAGCCGATATTATTATCTTTTTTTAAATGAATAAAATGTTCTTTTTTGGACTATTAACAAAAAAGGTATGAGCTACAAGCTGAAGCTTTGTCTTCATATTGATTAACTTTATAACAGAGAAGAATTTTCAAGTTCAAAAAATGCAAAAACGCAATTGGAGCAGTTAGGGGGCTATTCAAATGGGCCAACTAGTAAGATATGACTCCTGAAAACGATCTTTGCCATATCATTGTGAGGTAAATCTGCCCTACGATTGGATTTTGGAAAACCATGTGATGGAGAACCAATTCCGATTGGACACACATCTTATATGAGGAGTACAAAGACGGTGGATCGAAAGTCTGCTGAGTTAACTTTTCAGCAAAAAGTATGTTTCTATCTCATATCATTAAAAAGTTATTTACAATTTAGTAAAGCTTGGTCCCAGCCATCGTATACGACGGCGTCGGCCCCAGAGGGTTAATGGCGAATGGCAGTAATTCCCAGAACCCTTCCAGATGACCAGTGAATCTGAATGTTTCAACCTCTTAGCAATAAACAAAAGTTTTTCATGCTAGAAATAAGGTCTACACAACGTGGGCTTAATAAAAAGCATGACCGACGCAATGAAGCACATTTGACATTACTACATAAACTGAGTTAATCGAACTGAGTTGAACTGAAACGGGAGAAATGTGGGGTGAATGTAATCACAAAATTATTACAAACATCCTTATAAACTTACTTGTATGCTTTTGTCAGCTGATCAGTGCAGTGTGATGGTGAACTACAGGGGCCGGTGATGAACACATTTAAGCAGGGGTGTAAGCAGCTCTCAGCTGAATGGAGTCAGAGCTCCATCTACTGGACAAATGGTGCAAGGACATTTTACATTGCCGACAAACATTATTTTAATAACTATTCTGTTTATGAGAAATTATTGGCATTCTATTGGCAAAATTTTGGTCGATAAGTACTTTGAAAAGGGCTTATATCGGCCGATATCGGCCTGCTGATATATTGGTTGGGCTCTAACTGCCACTGAATATAATCAAAGACAAATTAAATTTACACCAGTTGTGTGCAGCTATCCAATCACAGTTTAAAAAAAAAATTTAAAATTTTCATTGTCATCTGATATGCATAATAAACATCTTATTTACAAACACCATGACGTGAAGCAAGATTTGACTCTGAAGTGTTGACACTATTTTTACAGTGAGTGAGAGATAAACTGGTAGGAGGAAGCCAACATTTGTATTTTTGTATTTTCAAACTGTGGTTATGTCAGGAGAAATGAAAGAGCCAGAAACGATGGACCAGTGGCTCAATGTCTGTTCATTTATCGCAAGTCATCTCGTCATAGTAATATTGAACGGAGATAACATACACTATAGGTTTTCCTCGTATTGTGCAGACCTAGTGTCAAACAAGGCAATGAACTGATCAGCTTCAGTGTATCAACAGCTGAATGACACCAGAGAAGCTACCGTTTCCATGAATTTCCCAATCAAGAATTGCAGACAAGGAGGAGTCAGTTTTAGTGTAACTGATTACTTAGGGAAGAGCAGATACTGTCACCATGAATGTTTCCTATGAAGCACGTCTTGCTTCATAGGAAACATTCCTATGAAGCAAGACGTGCTTCCTGCTTGAAATTTGCTGATGGAAAAAAAAAATGCCTTTAAATATTTTTTGTCATACAAGACGTAATATCACACAAAGTGCTACAAACACATGTATTATGAGAACCACTGCCAATTACTGTCACAAGAAGATATGCAGTAAAAAGGACTCAGGCATCAAACTCTCAAACGGGAAATTATAGGATGTATGCTGTGTGGATGGATGAGGCACATCAGACCTAAGAAATAAAGCAGAGTCGGTCGTGATTAGTATTTGCCTGGGAGACTTTTTGGGAAGACCAGGAGCTGTGCTTCTCCATATAGAAAGACTTACAACAGAAAAGGCACCTGGTGTCAACCTTGTGTCATATCCCTGCGAGGATCTGTATGGGGTCCACTCTTTGTGACCACGAATGACCGCAGGCAGGCGAAAGACAAATAACACTATGGATCGATAAAGCTTAGCGCAAACTGTAATAAAAATAACAAAAAGAGAGAATAACTGGGATGCTGAGATAAAATCATCCATTAGGCAATAAAACAGCAGGGATTCTTTTGATACATACAGCCTCCCCATGACCCTTAATTGGAGTAAGTGGGTATAAAAAAAAAAAAAAAAAAGAATGAACATCCAAGTATGGTATTCATGCGATGTTCGCCTGACAGGTCAAACATAATGGGTACTAGGAAAACCTGTTTTAATGTCAGTAGACTGTTTATATTAGAGATGTTTTCATTTGACTTGAGGCACAGAGTGTTTATGCTGATTTTCAATTTCTAAAATCGGTCTATCAATATGCTTGATTACAATACACCCTCCTGCTAACTTCTAAATGTAGCAGAACAAATTCACCTGCATCATTCACTACTGAAAGCATCAAAAGCATCCCAATATTCAAGCAATCTGTTTCCAACCCAGAAAAGCACACATGCATGAATTCCAGAGCTAATGGATCAAATAATCACAGAAGATAATACATTTTAAGAAGCTTGTAAGCAAAAATAGTAATAATAAAAAAACACTTCTTAACATTAAACATGGAAGAGTTTTTACTGATAGGTACTGCTGTCACTAAACCTATAATTACACATGAATACATACTTGAAGTGCACAAAGGATGACACTTAACCAAGCACTCATGGAAATGTGACACCTACCACCTGAGGCACAACAATTTTGAGTTTTCACACAAGCATACTTAAACCTGCAGTTCCTTAGAGTTTTTTTTTTTTACAATTTAAGTCATAATTTTTTGTTTTACTTTGCCTAGAGTATTCATGAAAAAAAAAATACACAGTCTTATATTACCAATGTGATCAAAATTAATCTTTCCAAGAACAAAATTCAGCTTCTGAACCATGTGGGATGGGATGATGAATTAAACTGTTTTATCGACTACTATGCTACTATAAGGCCCCATTAAAAAACAAAACAAAAAAAATTGTTTATCATCCTTGACATCAGAAAAAAGTGATGCGGGAGGGCAGATTTTTCTTCTTAGAAACAGGTACACACAACGTTATTTCAAACCTGAAAAATGACACATACAGCACCTGCATACCAAGTGAGGAACTGAAAATATCGGCTATTTTTAAAATGATTCTTGTTTCCATGTTGAATATAGTCAGTGTACTACACGCTAGTAGTGTGATAAACACGCATACTGTACGTGAGTGAGACGGAGCAACTGACTGTGTGGGTGTCAATGACAACAAGTCGCAAGTTCTGGTCCCAGATCGGAAAACTTTGGGTGTCTTTGACCAAAGCACACTCGCCACCTAGTGGACGTGCCGGTTCTTCCACCAAATGTACTGCCATCAATGAAATTAATCAAAATAAAAATAAATAAAAAAAATGTACGTGATTATAAAATAAGATTAGAAAAATTTTCGATTTTTTGTTTTTTAAATGGGGCCGAACTTCATGACTAAGCTCGATGGTAAATTAATAAGGACAAATGTGTGCTGAAGCAAGGAAACATGACTTCAATATGTACACATGGTCAGAATGGGTCCACATAAGTTAATTTTCACACATTTCTAACTGAGAAACAATTAGCTCTTCTAGAAATTTAAATAATGTAAAAGCAACAGATTTTTTTTATTTCAGTTTAAGCAGTGAAATTCCAAATCGACTTTAATTAAAAACAACAACTATAGAAATATAATTTGAAAAAAATGGCATAAACACAGTGAACTAGATGGAAACAATGTTTGTGGTACTGGACAATTCCATGAGACTGCCATATCCCTTACCATTTACAAATTATGCTGCTTTGATCTAGCTGTCCCAGAAATGTCACATTCTCAATAGGATGAAGAAATAATGGACAAACCATAATTCTCTTTGATGGCTAGATCATAGCAGGACCAATGGAAAACTGTACAGTCTACTGGAATTGCGCTACTACCTGGTGCAATTTTTTTTTTTATTCCAAGCCATAAAAATACAATACTCAAATACTTGTTTGAAAGATATTTGTTAATAACTTACCCTTAAACTGAAAGAAAATCATGCCGTTTTAATTACCCAACTAGTCAACTAGAAGAAAGTTGTTTGACTCATGTTGTCCCAACCGCTGTAAAAACTGCGATAAAACAATTTTCAAGTATACCATTTGAGAGTCAAAGAGCAATACTAGCTACATATGCTTGTGATAGCTTCACAGAGCTTAAGAAACATGGTATCCCTTCAAGTGCGACCAAAGTGCAAAAAACAAAAAGAGAGCGCTACTGGGAAGAACTCCAGATAAAATCTGGAAATGTTTGTTTTGCTGGATATCTGCCAGACACAGGTAAGAAGACTCCCACAAAGGTCTACCGTGTCAGCAACAAAAGTGTAATTTTGTTATCTACCACACAAACAAATGTATTTTATTCTAAGTAGATTTCAATATTAATTAAATTGTGAAAAATCAAATGGGTATACACCTGAAGTTACTGTCTAAACTGTGAAATGAGTTTCCTTGCTATCAGTTGAGTTTTTGGTGTGTATGTAAGGGTATAAAAGTGGAATTAGTGTAGACTGCATAGTCGTAAAGAGGGATGGGTACTGATAAGGTTTTATCGATAGATGCCATTACTGATTCCACTTATTGATCTGATTCCTTTATCAATACCTCTTGTGAATTTTCTGTCTACTAAAATTAGGCTTTACAGGTTTTCTACATCAACAACATTTTATTGAGTCTTAAAGTAAATAAATATGAAATTGGTCACTGGATCCTTGATCTCTGGACATAAATAGAAATAAATAAAATCTGTAGTTTTTGACAAAAGCATTTCCTTTCAGACATTAATGGCACAAATGTCACTCTATACCTCTGAGCCGAGCTCTTATAGCCAGCTGCACATCAGCATCAATGGAATTCATAAAGAACGCAGGACGTCTCATTTTGGGAGGAAAAAAATGTTTTGGTCAACTGTAGTTTATTGTTTGTATTACAACGTTTGGAAAGAGGTGTCATTTGATTTAAAACAGCGATTTGCTTTGAAGTTATTAACTCCGGCTGGACTCCAACGTGATTCCGCAGAGAGCGGCACAGTGTTTGCAGCTGTGTGAACATAACGGAGGAATATTCTCATTACTTGCCTGCAACAAGACAAGAGTGCCAGTTAGTGACTTTAATCCACACAAAAGTGACACGACTGACATCTTTAAATGGCTTTGACAGGGGTTAAGAAGCAGACTTGCCGCTTCTGAAAAGCATCGAACCAGTGAACCAACGAAGCAGTGGGTTGGAGTACTGCTTTGTTGGTTCAAGCTTTAAAGTGGAGCAGTTGCAGTAGTGGTTGATCACAGAGCCGTTGCAGGGTCTGCAATCAACGTAGAGAAATGATCATTTTCCCGACAAACACCCTCCAAAATTACTGCCGCTCTGAAGGACTGATAAGGGAATCATTAAGCAAAAAGCTATCGATGTCGGTGGATAGAATCATTTAACAATTCTCGAAAAGAACCAGTACACGATACCCATCCCTAGTCGTACTGATGCAAGGTAAACAGGTGCGCAATGATTGAAACTGTTTGTCAGTGTGAGAATTTTTAGAAGTTTTATTTAATATGACGGTCAACTTCATGCAGGTTGACTTCACCTACAAGTTTCAAAGATAAGCACCACAGAAAGTAAGTTGCTACATTTTACAGATGTGCACACACTGCTGGACACTTCTGGCTTAAAGTGGGGAGGCAAAACAGCCTCATTTGGATAAGGTACCAGCCAAATTCTGAACCAAAATGAGCAGCCGTTGCAGTGACAGAAACACATGCAGATTAACTGTATAAATGAAGAAGAGAAGGACTTTAGTGTGGGTGTGAGAATTCTCCAGGGAGGGCACAGAGAAGAAAAAAAAAACAAAAAAACAAAAAACAAAACTGTTTCTCCCGTTTGATAGAGGTTGAAATCGAGTTTGGCAGAGAGAAGGACAAAATACAAAACTGGTGAGGTACTTTGATGAGTCACGAATACAGGGGACTTCATACTTCTTGCAGCTCTATTTGCTTTCCAGAACAGCTTCATGCTAAAGCAGCACAGATAGGTTGAGCGTTAAAATGCAATAATTGAGCACGGCCGTCAGTGAGCCAGCCACAAGTGCATCCATGTCAAGTGTAAAGCAGAAGCTCTGCAGCAAAACCAAACTCCTGAGATGATCATCTGAAATTAAAAGCCGTTTATCACTATCGATCTTGACAGATGTTTCAAGACCACTTTAAACTTGAATGTAACTGTACAGTGACTACAGACAACAGTGTGTGATATAAAACAAAAAAGGAAAAAAAAAAAAAGCTGATAATGCCTCATAACTAAAACTAAATTGACTGCCTCATTAATCGACTGCGAAAGTTTCTTCCTCCTTACCAAACCGTCTGCTCCCATTCTGCCTCTTCCAGATACTCGGAATGTCACTTCAGCCTCCCAGTGTTGAAAGTCGACTTTATTTTTAGTCCACACTGAGCCCCTCTGACTCCTGAGGGACGGCGTAATGCGCACCTGATCAGCACTCGGAATAGCACCTGCAGGGAAAAGGAGAGGACGTTCGTGGCTTCACTGTTTAATAAGCATCCTTGATGAAACTCAAATTTACTGAACAATTACATAGGACTGCAATAATGATTCTTTTAATCTGCGATTAATCTGTCGATTAGTTTCTCAATTAGTCATTGTTTGGGCAATAAAATTATATATTATGGGCTCTGAAAATACAAATCGTTCGCCGTTAATGTTTATGTTCTGTTTTTCTGGGTTACACTGCCTGGGAGGCAAAGAGTCTCTGGTAGTAACATGTAGGAACAGAAGGTAAATTTGGGGTCATGCGGCAGTATGTTTTGCTGTTTGGTAAAGACATTTATTCATATTTGTTTGAAATGACCTTGAGTGCCAGCAGTGCCTTTTCTCTAGAGCCTAACAACTGACAAAAATATGAGAGAAAGCTCAAAGCAGCGACATCATCGCAATCGCTCATATGGAGAGTACACACACACACATATATATATACATATATATATATATATATATATACACACACACACACACACATGTATGTATGTATGTATGTATGTATGTGTGCGTGCGTGTATGTGTGTCGATGACAGTGACATCTTAGATCACATGGGGGCATCCCTGGACTTGCACGAGGGATTGCAGGAAGGACATGATGACAGCCAAGAGAGTAGAGAGACACCATGACGTCACTGGTTGGTCTCTCTCTGGCTCCTACTCCAACATGGCAGAAAACACTCCAAAACCGCTGTGTCAATCTACATAGGAAATTTTGCGGGACAGCATTTGATCCCAGTCCAAACAGAGCGAATTATATTCTATCACAGAGCTAAATCAACTCAAAACAGTGTAAAATCTACTCTTAATGGAGTAAAACCACTTGCATTCAGATGGTGTTGCAGACTGAACGGTCCTCCATCAACCCTGCCTTCACTGCACTTACGTCATCAGCCACGGTTCACTGATAATTACCTCGTTTCTGCTTCAAACTGCACTCCAGTCATCATATATCTCAGCGACAGATATCTGAAGCTTTTGTACAACAATCCTGTCTGCATAAATTCAGCATTATTCCATAATAACAGACAGAGGAAGCAATCAGCGCACCGCAGCAGCACAAGCTGCTAGCTGATGCGTTCACTGCGGATATTTCAACGTGTTACCGTTTAAAGCCTCATTTCTGCTGAAAACGGCCTCGTTTCTGTTTAAAACTGACTTTAGAATTATTCAAGAGGTTTTGCCTTGTCATCTGATGGTTAATAATCCCATTAATCCATTTGATCGCTTTGGGTGGAGAGACTGTCACACGGGTGGCTGAGCTCCAGCATGACACATGCACAGTGGAGGCAGGGCGAACCAATGTTTAGGGGGTGGGCTGTTCAATCTGCGACAACTGTCAAGCTGATTCACTCAATGATAGAGTGTAATTTTCTCTATTTAGTCTGGGATCAAATGCTATCCCAGCAGAGTAAATTTTACTCAGCAAAATTTCCCATGTAACATGTTTCTCATAAACGCTAGCGAGAAATAAACGCTTCCAAAACTAAAAACACTGTTCTTGTAACCAGCAAACACATCTGAAATGATTTACAAGACATCTCACGCACGTCAATGTGCACACTACATGCATGTGCATCACCTGCGGTCAACTTCTGGTCTTTTCAAAAGCTCATACATGCACACACGCCATCCTGAAGACGGTGTTAAAAATAAAATATTCATTAAGGAATCCCCCCCAGATAAATATGTTCTCTTCATTAAATGAGCTCTAATTTTACGAGACATTTCTAAAATAAACTGATGTTCTAATGCCTGGATTTCAGTAGAAACTACATTTTGTCAGTTTTGTGAAATTTGGGTTGCCCTGTAGCTTCAAGCACGAAGTGGCCTGTACCTGGACCCAGACAGGGTGACTTTCAGGCAGCTACAAGTCAGTTCTAGATGATACGTAATAATTATGTATAAAAATGGCTGTGAATTTGTCGTACATTTTTCCAGATGCAGTCTGGCTTATTTTTGATTTCATAAGTGATATCAGGGCCCACACAAGTGCAAGGACAATATAATTCTTTTTTTTTTAATATAAAATAAATATAAAAGCTAGTGTTGATTGGAAGTCTTGAACTCCATTGTGGTGGTGTGTGCACAGATGCAAAATGACAATCTTCACTCTACACTACTTTTGGACCTGGCTGCACATTACGCTGCTTAAAATGAGTAAAATACGAGCCTTTAACCAATAATAATTTTACAAAACCTACAAAGATTATCAGCACCTGTAATACTTAACCAACACTCAAAATTCTGATTTTTTTGCAGCGCTGCAAACTCGACCTTTAGCTTGGGAGCGTTTTCACTTCAGAAACACAAACGCAAAACATAAAGTCTCTGAGCTGTGACTCCTAGTCTGTCTGTGGAAAACTTACTTCCTGTGTGGATCCAGAACGGAATGCTGCCTTCAGACTGAGCCAAGTGCGGACCTTTGAAGCTGTATTTGTACTCAAAGCGGCGGTGAGGAGGCGCGTCTGACGCCGACGTGCTCGAAACCTGTGTGGTTAAACAGCGGTAAAACATTAAGGTAGTAAAAAACACAAACAGCAATAAACGAGCGCTGATAACCGGCCGCTGCCGCGTTGTGGACACCGCCATGTTTCCGTATCACTGCTGACGTAGCGCTGCTCAGAACAGGAGCATGACGGGATGCCTGTAGGGCCAACAGGGCGCTCTCTGATTGGTCAGTTTCTCTCTCGTAGTCTGTACATAAACCATTTATCCTTAAAGCTGCAGTGTGTAGGATTTAGGGGCAATTATTATCAGAAATGGAATACAGCATTCATAACCATCTGTTCATTAGTGTATAATTACCCGCAATAACTATTCTGTGTTTTAATATCTCTCTGGGGAGGCCGAGATTTTGTTGTCAGTGTAAACAAGCGTTTGCGGCAACTTGTTTGCAACATTGCGTTGAGGTGAGTTCAACCAAGATATGTATTTAGGTGTTTAACTAAGATAATCATGAGTCTTTAATGTGAGTGTAGCGGGATGAAAGTCCTGGGTCCCAATTGAAAAGGCGTTCCCGCTAGCTTGGCTAACGGGGGAGTTCCCCTTTGGCTGACCTGGGAGAGGAACGGTCTTTTGGTGCGAGCCGCGTGGGTTCGATCCCCCACCGTCGTCCCGGCCGCGAAGGTCCTTCTGCTTCATGAGTTTTATAAAAAAAAAAAAAAAATGTGTTGCTGAAAACCGGTTCTTTTCGGGTATCTTTAAAAAATGATTCGATCCATCAGCTTTTTGCTTAACGATTCCCTTATCGGTCCTTCAGAGTGGCTGTTGTTTTGCGGGGTGTTTGTCAGGAAAATGATCATTTCTCTACGTTGATTACAGACCCTGCAGTGGGTCTGTATAATGAACCGTTTCTGCAACTTGGCTTTGCTTTGAACCTTGAACCAATGAAGCAGTGCTTCGAGCTTCGATCTGCTGCTTCGTTTGTTCTTTGTTTTATTTCGCTTTATCTATAACCCAAAAGAGCACATGTCTGTGAGTAATATTTATCTTTTTTATGTTAAACCGACCTGTTACGGTCTTCTGAAACAGTTGATAGATGTATTTTATAACTTAAAAACGGGACTAACTCGTTAACATGTCTACGGCGTTTTCAGTGTTAAAGTTAGCATTAACCTGAGCCATTATCAAGTCTCCCTCTCCAGCGTGCAAAGGATTCTGAGATACTCTAAAAACATCAATTTGCAAAGGCCTGCCGATTTGGTCATGCCAAATGGCATATGAGTATGTGGAGAGCCTTGATAGGTGTGCAAAAGTTTCTGCAGTTAAAAAGCTCGTAGTTGGATCTCGGGATTGAGCTGACGGCCCGCCGCGAGGCGAGCTGCCATCTGTCCCAGCTCCTGCCTCTCGGTGCCCCCTCGATGCTCTTAGCTGAGTGTCCTGCGGGGTCTGAAGTGTTTACTTTGAAAAAATTAGAGTTTTCAAAGCAGGCCTGGTCGCCTGAATACCCCAGCTAGAAATAATGGAATAGGACTCCGGTTCTATTTTGTGGATTTTCTTTCTCTGAACTGGGGCCATGATTAAGAGGGACGGCATTTGTATTGTGCTGCTAGAGGTAAAATTCTTGGACCGGCACAATACAGACGAAAGTGAAAGCATTTGCCAAGAATGTTTACATTAATCAAGAATGAAAATTGGAGGTGCGAAGATGATCAGATACCATCGTAGTTCCGGCCATAAATGATGCCAACTAGCGATCCGTTGGCAAAATGGACGTCAAGTAGGAAATGAGTGCGACAGCAGTTTGTTTTCAGTGGCACTGTTGTGTGTGGGCCGCCAGAAGAGGAGGTACTGCTGGCCCACCACCAGTGGGCGCCCTGCCTGAAGTGCGGGCTTCAGGCACGAGAGGGCGCTGCCGCCACGAACACAGCCGGGGGTGACAGCTGTCACTCATTATCTCTTGACAGCTGTTACCCATCTACTCAACATCATCTCACTCCATAAAGACCAGACATCATCTCCACCTCGTTGCCGAGATATCATACTTCATTGGAGGTAATATCCTCAGCCGTTTTACAATATTGTTTGTATATTGTGAGTGTTTGCAGGAGTACCGGTACCGCTGTCAGTGGAAGCTGAGAGAGCGCTAGAAGGCACTCTTTTTCCCTGAGGAATCTTCAGTACTCTGCAAGTTATTGAGTGAGAGGTGGAGGTGGCATTCCCACCGTTGTTGTTACTGGGTGTACACACACCCACACTTGACTGTCTTTGTTCTCGCCAGCAGTACCAGATCCGACAGTCGGGGACGGTGATTACCTGGGAATTCGGGACTTGGCGGCTCCAGTATTCACCAGGTTCTGTGGTGGCGGAAATCGTGTGGTTCCGGCTCTTCTCAGGACGGACGTCTTCTATCCTCGAGCCTGCCCACACGTCACCTTTGTGGATTGACTGTAATTATATTCTGAGATTGTCTGTATATTCGTTGTGCACATTTCACAACATTAAATTGTTACTTTTTGGCTCATCTATTGGCCATTCATTTGCGCCCCCTGTTGTGGGTCCGTGTCACAACACTTTCACAACAGGCACGCTGGTTACTATGCACATTGCTATGTGTGCGCGCATCAGGGGTCCAGATGTCCAACCGTACCTATACTGTGTTCTACTAGCAGTTTTGGTTTTTGATACAAATGAACCGGGCAGCCGCCTGGGGCGGCATTTATTCATGACACATGGGGGTGGGGGTGGTAGGGGCAGCAGCAGCATGAGCACTTAAAAAAATCATCTGCACTGCAAAGTGGTTATCTTATCACTGTGTGGTGTGGAATTGATGTGGATTGGTGTGGTGTGGAAAAAAATGAGGTGGGCTTCATAGATAATTGGCAAAGCTTCTGGGGAAAACTTGGTCTTGTTAGGAGATACGGCATCCATCCCACTTTGGATGGAGCAGCTCTCATTTCTAGAAATCTGGCCAATTTTCTTAAATCCTCCAAACCGTGACTATCCAGGGTTGGGACCAGGAAGCAGAGTTGTAGTCTTACACACCTCTCTGCAGCTTCTCTCCCCCTGCCATCCCCTCATTACCCCATCCCCGTAGAGACGGTGCCTGCTCCCAGACCACCAATAACCAGCAAAAATCTACTTAAGCATAAAAATTCAAAAAGAAAAAATAATATAGCACCTTCAACTGCACCACAGACTAAAACAGTTAAATGTGGTCTATTAAACATTAGGTCTCTCTCTTCTAAGTCCCTGTTAGTAAATGATATAATAATTGATCAACATATTGATTTATTCTGCCTTACAGAAACCTGGTTACAGCAGGATGAATATGTTAGTTTAAATGAGTCAACACCCACGAGTCACACTAACTGCCAGAACGCTCGTAGCACGGGCCGAGGCGGAGGATTAGCAGCAATCTTCCATTCCAGCTTATTAATTAATCAAAAACCCAGACAGAGCTTTAATTCATTTGAAAGCTTGACTCTTAGTCTTGTCCATCCAAACTGGAAGTCCCAAAAACGTTTTATTTGTTGTTATCTATCGTCCTCCTGGTCATTACTGTGAGTTTCTCTGTGAATTTTCAGACCTTTTGTCTGACTTAGTGCTTAGCTCAGATAAGATAATTATAGTGGGCGATTTTAACATCCACACAGATGCTGAGAATGACAGCCTCAACACTGCATTTAATCTATTATTAGACTCAATTGGCTTTGCTCAAAATGTAAATGAGTCCACCCACCACTTTAATCATATCTTAGATCTTGTTCTGACTTATGGTATGGAAATTGAAGACTAAACAGTATTCCCTGAAAACTCCCTTCTGTCTGATCATTTCTTACTAACATTTACATTTACTCTGATGGACTACCCTGCAGTGGGGAATAAGTTTCATTACACTAGAAGTCTTTCAGAAAGCGCTGTAACTAGGTTTAAGGATATGATTCCTTCTTTATGTTCTCTAATGCCATATACCAACACAGTGCAGAGTAGCTACCTAAACTCTGTAAGTGAGATAGAGTATCTCGTCAATAGTTTTACATCCTCATTGAAGACAACTTTGGATGCTGTAGCTCCTCTGAAAAAGAGAGCTTTAAATCAGAAGTGCCTGACTCCGTGGTATAACTCACAAACTCGCAGCTTAAAGCAGATAACCCATAAGTTGGAGAGGAAATGGCGTCTCACTAATTTAGAAGATCTTCACTTAGCCTGGAAAAAGAGTCTGTTGCTCTATAAAAAAGCCCTCCGTAAAGCTAGGACATCTTACTACTCATCACTAATTGAAGAAAATAAGAACAACCCCAGGTTTCTTTTCAGCACTGTAGCCAGGCTGACAAAGAGTCAGAGCTCTATTGAGCCGAGTATTCCTTTAACTTTAACAAGTAATGACTTCATGATTTTCTTTGCTAATAAAATTTTAACTATTAGAGAAAAAATTACTCATAACCATCCCAAAGATGTATCGTTATCTTTGGCTGCTTTCAGTGATGCCGGTATTTGGTTAGACTCTTTCTCGCCGATTGTTCTGTTTGAGATATTTTCATTAGTTACTTCATCCAAACCATCAACATGTCTATTAGACCCAGTGATGCCGGTAACGCGTTACTTAGATATTACTTTACTTAGTAACGCGTTATTCTAATCTGACCACTTCTTTTAGTAACGAGTAATCTAACGCGTTAATCTTTCCAAGTCAGTAATCAGATTAAAGTTACTTCTCCATGTCACTGTGCGTTACTATTATTTTTCATTGTGGGTCGATAGCAGCATTAAACTTGGTCTGTGGGCAGGAGGTCGGGGTTCGACTGAACGTCCCACTTTAAGCGAGCTGTGAGCTTTTCATCCGCGGTTTTTTGCAGCTGCTCGACTCGTCCTCACCTCTTAAAGGGCGGTGATCAGCACACCTGCACTGAGCTTTACGAAGACATTTTTATACTTTTTTCCTCCTTTATTTATAATTCTGAGCTGAGCTGCTCTGTATCGTCTCGTTAAAAACAGCTGATCCTCGGTGACGCGTCAACAACTAACACTATTTTCCACTCAAATGCACCTAAACTCTCTTTCTGAGGACCACATGATGTGAAAACGCAATAAAACTTTCTTACCTGTAAATCTGGTCCTGTTTTCTGCATAAATAAATGTTATCCATTCTTTGTGCTCAAACGCCAAAGCAGGGGCGAATCCAGATGGGATGGGGGCATGGGGGAGGGATGTGCCCCCCCCCCCCCACAACAGCCCTAGATTAAAGGTCCAGTTTTGAAGCCGTTTTTTACTACAACTACTAATACTACTTAAAATAATAATAATTTCGACAAGTAAAATGTTTAGAGAGAATTTAAATGTTAGAAAAGTTAGAATTTAATAGTTACATTTATAAACAATGTAGGTTTGAAATTGCAAGTTTTACTGTTACAGTGCTGTCAACAGTTAAATATGAGGTCAAGAAAGAGGTCTTTATTTTACTTTTTATAAAACAAGTATTTATTTTCATTGAAGTCAAGAAAGGGTGACTATAAAGTGAGTTGGCAAAACAGGTATCATTGTCATGTTGACGTGGGTTGTTGTCGGCAGCTGGGGAAAGTAACTAAAAAAGTAACTAGTAATCTAACTTAGTTACTTTTACAATTGAGTAATCAGTAAAGTAACTAAGTTACTTTTTCAAGGAGTAATCAGTAATCAGTAATTGGATTACTTTTTCAAAGTAACTGTGGCAACACTGATTAGACCCCATTCCTACCAGGCTGCTCAAGGAAGCCCTACCATTATTTAATGCTTCGATCTTAAATATGATCAATCTATCTTTATTAGTTGGCTATGTACCACAGGCTTTTAAGGTGGCAGTAATTAAACCATTACTTAAAAAGCCATCACTTGACCCAGCTATCTTAGCTAATTATAGGCCAATCTCCAACCTTCCTTTTCTCTCAAAAATTCTTGAAAGGGTAGTTGTAAAACAGCTAACTGATCATCTGCAGAGGAATGGTCTATTTGAAGAGTTTCAGTCAGGTTTTAGAATTCATCATAGTACAGAAACAGCATTAGTGAAGGTTACAAATGATCTTCTTATGGCCTCAGACAGTGGACTCATCTCTGTGCTTGTTCTGTTAGACCTCAGTGCTGCTTTTGATACTGTTGACCATAAAATTTTATTACAGAGATTAGAGCATGCCATAGGTATTAAAGGCACTGCGCTGCGGTGGTTTGAATCATATTTATCTAATAGATTACAATTTGTTCATGTAAATGGGGAATCTTCTTCACAGACTAAGGTTAATTATGGAATTCCACAAGGTTCTGTGCTAGGACCAATTTTATTCACTTTATACATGCTTCCCTTAGGCAGTATTATTAGACGGTATTGCTTAAATTTTCATTGTTACGCAGATGATACCCAGCTTTATCTATCCATGAAGCCAGAGGACACACACCAATTAGCTAAACTGCAGGATTGTCTTACAGACATAAAGACATGGATGACCTCTAATTTCCTGCTTTTAAACTCAGATAAAACTGAAGTTATTGTACTTGGCCCCACAAATCTTAGAAACATGGTGTCTAACCAGATCCTTACTCTGGATGGCATTACCCTGACCTCTAGTAATACTGTGAGAAATCTTGGAGTCATTTTTGATCAGGATATGTCATTCAAAGCGCATATTAAACAAATATGTAGGACTGCTTTTTTGCATTTGTGCAATATCTCTAAAATTAGAAAGGTCTTGTCTCAGAGTGATGCTGAAAAACTAATTCATGCATTTATTTCCTCTAGGCTGGACTATTGTAATTCATTATTATCAGGTTGTCCTAAAAGTTCCCTGAAAAGCCTTCAGTTAATTCAAAATGCTGCAGCTAGAGTACTAACGGGGACTAGGAGGAGAGAGCATATCTCACCCATATTGGCCTCTCTTCATTGGCTTCCTGTTAATTCTAGAATAGAATTTAAAATTCTTCTTCTTACTTATAAGGTTTTGAATAATCAGGTCCCATCTTATCTTAGGGACCTCATAGTACCATATCACCCCAATAGAGCGCTTCGCTCTCAGACTGCAGGCTTACTTGTAGTTCCTAGTGTTTGTAAGAGTAGAATGGGAGGCAGAGCCTTCAGCTTTCAGGCTCCTCTCCTGTGGAACCAGCTCCCAATTCGGATCAGGGAGACAGACACCCTCTCTACTTTTAAGATTAGGCTTAAAACTTTCCTTTTTGCTAAAGCTTATAGTTAGGGCTGGATCAGGTGACCCTGAACCATCCCTTAGTTATGCTGCTATACACTTAGACTGCTGGGGGGTTCCCATGATGCACTGAGTGTTTCTTTCTCTTTTTGCTCTGTATGCACCACTCTGCATTTAATCATTAGTGATTGATCTCTGCTCCCCTCCACAGCATGTCTTTCCTGGTTCTCTCCCTCAGTCCCAACCAGTCCCAGCAGAAGACTGCCCCTCCCTGAGCCTGGTTCTGCTGAGGTTTCTTCCTGTTAAAAGGGAGTTTTTCCTTCCCACTGTCGCCAAGTGCTTGCTCACAGGGGGTCGTTTTGACCGTTGGGGTTTTTACGTAATTATTGTATGGCCTTGCCTTACAATATAAGGCGCATTGGGGCAACTGTTTGTTGTGATTTGGCGCTATATAAATAAAATTGATTGATTTATTGATTGGAATTGGCAAATTGGCGCTTCCTGCAGCTGCAGGCAGGTGCCCCTGCGTGCTGAGGTGCACAGTACAGAAGCAGTGACAGCGAGTGGTTTGCCGTTGTCTCCTGCGTTGTCCCCAGGGACAGGCACTCTCCTCCACAGGCGTTCTGCTCCGCTTTGGCTGCGGACGGAGCATCCTGCTTCCATTTCCCCACTGCTCCGCTCAGCAGGATCCTGCTGTTCGGCTCCACAGCATCTCCTCTCTGGCAGGGCAGAGTCCACTTAGGATTCAGTAGAACTCGAACTCTGCACCACATTTCTGGGACAAACTTCCTACTCATGGGAAAAAAAGTTTGCAGAACGGACAGCCTGCCTTTTTTGTAAGGAGGGTTTAGAACATGAGCTGCATTCACATTACTAGCTGAAGTGACTTGAATCTGACTTTCTGTTTTTTGTGTGCCTGTATGTAATGCAGTGTACACTTTAACAAAAGGACATGTCGCATGTGTTTTAAGATCCCACTTCAATTTCAATTTAATTTATTTAAAAGGGACCATGTGCAATTAAAACATAAATGTTACCATTTGATGCATTGCACCAGAGTTAGCATTAGGCTAATTTGCATCTGCAGTCCCTAGACACAAATAAATATGACACATATAAAAACATCAAACATCACAAATAGATACAACACAACCAGAGCATTAAACATCACTCAACAGATAAAAACATAAAGCAACACTATGTATCGTACATAAAATGCCCTCACAAGCACACATACGTATTACTTAATCATAGGGTGTAGCAGCATGCACAGCACACAACACTACACCCAATTGCGCACACTCCTTGTTTAAAAAAAAAAAAAGAAGATGAACACAACAGAACAGGCATCCATTTCAAAATAAGCAAATATTTGCACAAAAACAATAAAGTTTATCAGTTTGAACATTAAATATCTTGTGTTTGTGGTGTATTCAGTTGAATATAGGTTGAAGAGGATTTGCAAATCGTTGTATTCTGTTTTTATTTACATTCTACTCAACGTCCCAACTTCATTGGAATTGGGGTTGTACAAGAGAAGCCAAGGGACCATGAATCCTTAGCCGAGGGAGCATGAATCCTTTTTCCCATGTACGAATGAATCCTCATCGCCAAGGGAGCGTGAATTCTTATTGCCAAGGGAGCATGAATCCTTGTCACCAAGGAACTGTGAATCGTTGCCTTATTGCCAAGGGAGTATGAATCCTCATTCCCAAGAGAGCATGAATCCTTGTCACCAAGGAACTGTGAATCGTTGCCTTGTTGCTAAGGGAGCATGAATCCTTGTTGCCAAGGGAGTATGAATCCTCATTCCCAAGAGAGCATGAATCCTTGTCACCAAGGAATTGTGAATTGTTGCCTTGTTGCTAAGGGAGCATGAATCCTTGTTGCCGAGGGAGTATGAATCCTCATTCCCAAGAGAGCATGAATCCTTGTCACCAAGGAACTGTGAATCGTTGCCTTGTTGCTAAGGGAGCATGAATCCTTGTTGCCAAGGGAGTATGAATCCTCATTCCCAAGAGAGCATGAATCCTTGTCACCAAGGAACTGTGAATCGTTGCCTTGTTGCTAAGGGAGCATGAATCCTTGTTGCCGAGGGAGTATGAATCCTCATTCCCAAGAGAGCATGAATCCTTGTCACCAAGGAACTGTGAATCGTTGCCTTGCTGCCAATGGAGCATGAATCCTTGTCACCAAGGGAGCATGAATCCTTGTCACCTTGTTGTCAAGAGAGCATGAATCCTTGTCACCAAGGAAGCATTTTCAATTTCAAATTTCAATTTATTTTCCTTTATATAGCACCAAATCACAACAGAGTTGCCTCAAGGCACTTCATACAGGTAAGTTCTAACCTTACCAACCCCCAGAGCAACAGTGGTAAGGAAAAACTCCCTCTGAGGAAGAAACGTCAAGCAGACCAGACTCAAAGGGGTGACCCTCTGCTTGGGCCATGTTACAAACATAAATTACAGAAACAATTTACAGAACAATTCATGGACGAATATATAAGAATTGCTGTTGGTGCACAGGACAGGAGGGTCACCAACACAAATACAACTCCCATCTCTGGATGGAGCTGCACCTTAAACAGAGAAAAAACAGAATCAGGCACCAGAAAGACAAAAAATACTGTATAATTTGCCAGCATTAAACAACAATAAAAACAGAAGAAATACTAAGGTGATCGCCGGCCTCTAGCCCTAAGCTTCACTAAAAGACCCAGAATTTAGGTAAAGTTGAGGCCAGCATGAATCCTTGTCACTAAGGGAGCATGAATCCTTGTCACTAAGGCCCCTGTCCCACTGGCGTTTAGGAGGATTTGCGTATGGATTGCGCACAAAATTGGCCCATATTCGCCAAACATCCGCAATATCCATGTAACATGCCTGTATGAGTCGGCCGTCATCCGAACACGCTCGTGATCATCCACAGAGGCACGCATGTCCACAGCCAGGATTTTTGAGTAGCTCAAAAATCTGGATGCGGATGACATCCGCCTTACATACTCCATACATACTCAATTCATACACAATACATACTCACTCTATGCGCTGTATATCTGCCGTTAACCGCTGATATCCGCAACTGATGGGATTTGCGGCGTGGCAGCGGACCGGGACAGTATGTAAAACAGATATATATCGTGCCCATCATGTCCACATCACAAACTAAAATATGTTGTAGCGAATGCATACAGATTAGCCACGAATAAAACGTTTTTATTACATCTGCTTTGTGAATGCATAACAAACACGTCACATACACCCAAAGTACTATATGTGGCAGAAAGCGACATACCTGCCAGTCAGTGCTGGTCCGGCTGTGTAGATCCACAAAGACATAGCTGCTGCAATCGCGTCTCCTCCAGGACTTTTATTTAACTCCAACAAAAAGAAGAGTTGCTGTTTAGCCACAACTCACGCTGAAGTCTGTTTTCTGTGACACTCTCAAAAAAACCCAAAAAAAACACCGTCTCACACCCCAAGCGGCTTCCCCCTCCCGCTCCCCAAACTCATGAATAGTTAACCCTCGTGTAGCGGGATGAAAGTCCCGGGTCCCAATTGAAAAGACGTTCCCGCTAGCTTGGCTAACGGGGAGTTCCCCTTTGGCTGACCTGGTAGAGGAACAGTCTTTTGTGCGAGCCGCGTGGGTTCGATCCCCACCGTCGACCCGGCCACGAAGGTCCTGCTGCTCCAATCTGGTGTCACGAACAGGATGTGGATCACAGAGTATGCTAACATGCACCTGTGACTTCGTCAAAAATGGTGGGGAGATGTGTAGCGGGATGAAAGTCCCGGATTCCAATTGAAAAAACGTTCCCGCTAGCTTGGCTAACGGAGAGTTCCCCTTTGGCTGAACTGGTAGAGGAACGGTCTTTTGTGCGAGCCACGTGGGTTCGATCCCCACCGTCGTCCCGGCCACGAAGGTCCTGCTGCTTCAATCGCATGACAACATGAACAACTCTGTGATCAACTTGTCCAAGTCCAGCACTTGCCCCAGAGGCTGTATTGTTGGTGTGAATAGTGATGCCGAAAGGCCCGAGTACGCTTATTTTATGACTGCAATGCAGATGCCATGCACGCGCAACACGTGGGCGATGCATTCATAATACACCCGTAATACTGCCGTAATAATCTCAATGTGTCGGATCAGTTTCCTCACTACATGCGTTATATAACCGTGATTGTTCATCATATATTCGCTATATATTATTAATATATCCGTAATGCATACTGGGACATATGTCATTTTTGGCCATTTTTGCTGCGGGCGACAACGAACACCTGCAATTTGTATACTCAATTCATGCGCAATTAATCCTCTTCCCAGTGGGACAGGGCCCTAAGGAAGCATGACTCCTTGTGCCAAGGGAGTGTGAATCATTGTCGCTAAGGGAGCATGTATCCTTGTCACTAAGGAAGCATGAATCCTTGTGCCAAGGGAGCATGTATCCTTGTTGCCAACAGACCATGAATCCTTGTCAAGTGATCCATGTTGTCAAGTAAGCATGAATCCTTGTTGCCTAGGGAGCATTAATTCTCGTTGCAAGGGAGCATGAATCCTTGTCACCAAAGAAGTGTGAATCCTTGTGCCAAGGGAGCATGTATCCTTGTCGCCAACGGACCATGAATCCTTGTCAAGTGATCCATGTTGTCAAATAAGCATGAATCCTTGTTGCCTAGGGAGCATTAATTCTCGTTGCAAGGGAGCATGTATCCTTGTCACTAAGGAAGCATGAATCCTTGTGCCAAGGGAGCATGTATCCTTGTCACCAACGGACCATGAATCCTTGTCAAGTGATCCATGTTGTCAAGTAAGCATGAATCCTTGTTGCCTAGGGAGCATTAATTCTCGTTGCAAGGGAGCATGAATCCTTGTGACCTTGTTGCCAAAGGAGCATGAATCCTTGTGACCTTGTTGCCTAGGGAGCATGAATCCTCCCTTCATACTCCCTTGTTGTTGCCAATGATACTCCCTTGTCGCCATGAGAGTATGAATCGTCATTGCCAAGGGAGCATGAAACATTTTCATCAAGAAAGTATGAATCCTTGTCGTTAAGGGAACATGAATCCTTGTAGTTAAGGGAGCATGAATCCTTGTTGCTAAGGGAACATGAATCCTTGTCGCTAAGGGAACATGAATCCTTGTCGCTAAGGTAGCATGAATCCTTGTAGTTAAGGGAGCATGAATCCTTGTCACCAAGGTAGCATGAATCCTTGTCACCAAGGTAGCATAAATCCTTGTCGTTAAGTGCACATGAATCCTTGTCACCAAAGATGTGAAAATGTGAACAGAAATAAAATTGTGACAGATGCAGTCTGCAACTTCACCACTAGATGACACTAAATCTGACACACTGTTGATCATATAATATTATAATAATTAGTGTGATTCTTCACTGGATTAAATTGGTCATTTTCCTTTCATGTCTTTTCGTTTTATGTTTTTTCATTCATCTTGTCATGCCTAATGTTTATAATTTAATATCAATAAGAAAAACATGTAACCACTTTTTTTTTACATAATTTCTACAACCTCAATTCCAATGAAGTTGGGACATTGTGTAAAACGTAAATAAAAACAGAATACAATGATTTGCAAATCCTCTTCAACCAGTATTCAATTGAATACACCACAAAGACAAGATATGTAATGTTCAAACTGATAGACTTTTTTGTTTTTGTGCAAATATTTTCCTCATTTTGAAATGGATGCCTGCAACACATTTCAAAAAAGTTGGGACAGGCAACAAAAGACTGGGAAAGTTGATGAATGCTCAAAGACCACCTAATTGGAAACAAGTGAGTGTCATGATTGGGTATAAAAGGAGCATCCCCAAAAGGCTCAGCCATTCACAAGCAAAGATGGGGCGAGGATCACCACTTTGTGAACAACTGCATGAAAAAATAGTCTAACAGTTTAAAAACAATGTTTCTCAACGTTCAATTGCAAGGAATTCCATCATCTACAGTCCATAATATAATCAGAAGATTCAGCGAATCTGGAGAACTTTAATGCCCGTGACTTTTGATCCCTCAGGTGGCACTGCATTAAAAACCAAAATCATTGTGTAAAGGATCTTACTGCGTGGGCTCAGGAACACTTCAGAAAACCATTGGCAGTTAACACAGTTCGTCGCTACATCTACAAGTGCAAGTTAAAACTCTACCATGTAAAGTGTAAGCCATGCATCAGCAACATCCAGAAACACCACCGCCTTCTCTAGGCCCGAGCTCATTCGAAATGGACAGATGCAAAGTGGAAAAGACTGCTGTGGTCTGATGAGTCCACGTTTGAAATTGCTTTTGGAAATCATGGACGTCGTGTCCTCTGGACAAAAGAGGAAAACAGCCATCCAGCCATTTTAAACGTTCAGCAATTTCTAAGAAATTTAGTTTGCATTTAATCAGGTATTTATTTATTTGCTTCCTTTTTAAATTCAATTAGGCAAATTTGTAGCACATGAATGGAAAATAAAGACACATTGTGTGCAGTAAGTCATGCCTGGGAGCAGCACATACTGGTGCTGTGCTTCTCTGCATCTACAATACCACGGAACTACTTGGGTCCTGGATGGCAACCACCCAGGATCTCTCAGAATTAGGCATCTATCTATCAGAAGCCTCTGAAAAGACCAAGTCCAAAAACATAGTTATCACCTTAGGTTACCGGTCAGCATCTGCATCTCACAACCATACAGAGCACATCTGTATGGTATGATTATTCCAGTTACACTGACATAGAAAAACAAAAACAAAAAATTATTTCAAATGATCTAAGGACTGGGCTAGGCTGAGATAGACTCCAGCCCCCGCTGTGACCCTTGATGGGAAAAATAATAGAAAATTAATTCATTAATAAATAAGAACATTAATGAATAAGTAAAAATTCAATTAATTATCAGCAAATGAATGAACATAAAAACATTGAACACTTGTTGCCTCATATGTTTCAGATGAATAAAATTTCACAGATAAATGACATAAAAGTGGTGTATTATGTTAAAGAGAGTGTTGTCATTACGCATTACATTAAGTACTTTCTGTGTTAGGAAATGTTGGATTTCCATTAAAATAGCAATGCTAATCACTGTTTTTACAAAGGCACAATGACAGTCTGAGAGACAAGTCGGTCTGTGAATAGCCTGTCACAAACGTCAACACAAATATTTGAACAGTGAACCCAAGTCAACATATCTTAAAAGTGACAAAATTTATAGTTTGTTTTTGTTGTCATTTTTATGGCATTTGAACAAAATACAGTCCTGAAGAAGATAATTAAGGTTCCCTGCTATACTGTACTTTACAAGCTTTTACATTATTTAAATGCCAACATTACAGCAGTGCCCCAGAAAAGTAACTGAAAAATCAAACCGTTCACTCACAAGAATGGCAATGAAAATGTGGAAATAAAAAAAGTCTACCGTAATCAAATGCGGTGTTTGAAAATAATTTGAAAATACGGTCAAGATTATTTTTTGACTTTCAATTTTATATTTTTAATGAGTCGTTATATCAATTTTGACACAAACATAATATTTGCATTTGGTTTAATTACATTATTTAAGTGTTATAATTTATTTCAGGATAAAAAAAACAGTTGATCTTATTCTTACAAATGAGTATTACAATGTATGGCAGAAGATCAACAATATACATTTTTTTTGTACATTTTCTTTGGTTTGTTTAGCAATTATACTACTAATTTCAACATCACCCCCACTTAAGCCAGAATCTGTCTAAATTGGCCTACTCAGCTAAATCAAATAGCTGTTATCCCTGGATGAGGTGGGTATCTAAAGACATTTGTATTACATTTGCTACAAAAGGAAAAGGGAGAGTTGCCTCCTGGTGGGATACGGTGGCTTAGTTAAATGAAGCTTGCTACTTTGCTGAGTTTATTCATTATCCTAAAGCACAATGTCAGTCATTCATTAACAAATTAACAAAATGTGACAGCAAAAGATAAAAAATAAATAAATCTGTTTATCTTGTTTGTAATTTTGTCATAAATTTGTGCTCCTGTTATGAAAACTTTGCACATTTTGTGACAATATCACAAAGCAATAGATAAATGTATATTTCATGATGCACGACATGCTGTGAGATATGGTAGCAAAACAAATACATGAAATATGTTAGGCACATCTTTTTATTTAGGCTTTCCCCACATTTTAATCATCTTACCTTGTTATGTCTGTAATTAATTGTTGTCTGTCGATGTCATCCCTGTTTAAATTGTTGATTTGTAAGTGTATTTTTTTTTATAATTATTTTTCTTTAATGGACTATGTACAGCAATTTGGTCAGTGTGAGCAGTGTTTAAATGTGCTATACAAGTACATTTTACTTACTTACTAGCAGTGTTGCCACAGTTACTTTGAAAAGTTACTTTATACAGTTACTTCATTAGCACCTTTATGCAGTTACTTTATTACTTACTTTATACAGTTACTTCATTAGCACCTTTATGCAGTTACTTTATTACTTACTTTATACAGTTACTTCATTAGCAGCTTTATGCAGTTACTTTTTAATAGTTACTTTATTAGCAGCTGCTGACAACTTGCAACTAATAAGTAATGTAACTAATAAGTTAACTAGTAATCTAACTTGGTTACTCTTAAGATTGAGTAATCAGCAAAGTAATCCACAAAGTAACCAATACTTACTTTTCTGAGTACTCAGTCTTAAAAATAACCAAGTTAGATTACTAGTTACTTTATTAGTTACATTCAGCAGCTGCTGACAAGTTGTCCACAGCTGCTAATGAAGTAACTGTATAAAGTAACTGTAAAAAGTAACTAATAAAGTAACTTTTCAAAGTAACCGTGGCAACACTGCTTACCAGGCATCAACCAGAAATGGTTAAATACAGAAAAATGACTTTGAAGTCATAATGATGCTTTATTTCTTGAGCTCCCCGCCCCTGTTCCCCCCGCCCCCCAAAATATCCATCTCTGCTATAGTTACCCTGCACACTGATAGCAGGGTACTGTTACCACTGGTGTGCGTGTGTGTGTGTGTGGACACATTTACTTCAAACTTGGTGGGAATTTTATTTGGATAGATATCTAGAGGTGATTAGATTTTGGAGTGGTTTGGTGAAAGGTCAAAGAAAACATGATGAGAAATATGTTTTTTTGTGCATCTCAACAACCAGAAAACCTATATGGATGATCTAAAGCATACATTGATCAGCAAAATAGTTGTTATTGATTGGTATGAATGACTTCATAATGAAGTCATAGAGCATTAACAGCACCATGCAGTTTACATTTGTAGCTTTTTTAATTACTGTTTGTCAAGAAAATGACAACATATGGATATCAATGAAAACCTTATTCCAAAACAAAATGAGGCATGGAAGATACCAGGATCCCAAAATAAAGCCAACAAAAGTAATAAATAGTCTCTGAGCTTCTTTACTTCTCAACAATGTTGCTTCTTTAAGGGCTTCAGTTTTAAAATCCTTCACTGCAATTTGATAGCAGACTAATAGATTATTTAATTGATAAATCTTTGGCCCTATCAACTTTTGTTTAGCAATGGCAACAGGCATGGTCCCCCATGAGAAAATATGCATCAGCTGATGGAGTCATGGTATAAAGAAATGTGAAGCCAAACACATTTTTCCAAATTATTATTTCTAATGTCCGTTTTGTGTAACGTATCCCACTTCTGGATAAGTTGGCTGATTCACAACACAATGTTACCACCACGTAAACAAAGAAGCAGATTGGTCAAAACTACAAGAGGCTTTTAATTAACATCATAAAATATTTTAACAAGGGCACTATAGTTTTAGGGTATCTGTTCGACTAGTATTTACGCAAAACCTCATTCATAGTTTATTTGCAGGGTAATTTTCAGGATTCTCATATTGACCCTAAGAAGCCTATTGCCTTTGGAGTCAAAGGTCAAGGTCACTGGAGTATACTTTGTTAAACCCTATAAAACATCTAATAATGTCTTGGGGACATGGTGACGCCAATAACTACGAGTATTCTTTGCAAAAGTCTTTGGCAGAAAAAAATTGGTGTATGCATTACACATACTGACCCCAAGAAGACAAATGAGTTTGTGAGCACATTAACCTCTATTGTAACTGTGAACCCAAGAACCCCACTGATTTTACAGTGTCTTTCACTTATTGTGCCATTTGTACCTACTAAAAAGGTAAGTTGTCTCACTGTTCTGCACTTTTAAGATATGTATGTTTGCACGAGAGGTTTGTACCAGAAAAGAAACTGAAAAAAATCCAGCCATGTGATCATAAGAATTGCAATCAAAATACAAAAAAAAAAGAAGAAAGAAAAACAAATATGGCAATCAAACATGGTGTGGTTGAAATGTAACTAAACACAATAGGATTTTTTTTTCTTTTTTCCTTTTAATACATATGTTATCTCAATTACTTTTACAACTGTATGCTGTTAATTGTTCACTTTACTTAAGACATTTGACTTAAGAGTAGTTGGTTTCCATTACAGATTTAAGTAATATTTTCAGAATGTCGATATAAAAACAATATCGAATGGCAGTGTTTCCATTTAGTGATGGATTGTCACTGCTGGATTTGGTCCTCTTGTGATAACTGTTAACCCTCTGGGGTCTGAGGGCATTTTTTGGACAGTTCACTCGCCTGGCATAAATGTTTTATTATTGCTGTTAACAGCTCACCTTACATCCCACAATCAAATGTTATGTCTCTTTTTTTCAGGACAACCTGTACTTTCAGAATTTATATGGTATAGTGTTGTTTTACAAGTGTCATAAAGGATTACAATCAGAAATAAGAAAGGAAAAAAATAAAGCGGCAAAATAAATTTCACACACATTATTCAAAATACACAGCAAAGTATAATAAACAACTATTTTTACACTTTATAAAGGTAATTTGGAGTCGTACACAAAAGACTGTACAATATGAATGTTCTAACAATAAACACAAATGCACATTTTGAACAATATATCCAAAATGGTTTATGCGTTTTGTTTGCGAAGACTGATGTACACGTTCATATGTAGACTGCAGGGGTCCCAGAATAATCTTATTATGCAGTTGACCAATCCCAGGTACAGTTCTGTCAGATACCAATCCCATTGTTGTATGGCTGGGGTGCCTGGCTGCCTTTTGTTTCTGTCTTCTGTTCTGTCTTTTGTTTTTCCTTCCAGGTGGCATGCGTTCAGGACTGAGTGGCTGTGTGGCTGAGTTATCAGGACCTCACCCTGATCACCTGAAGCTTGTCATGTGCAGCTCGTCAGGACTCACAGCTGTGGTGCATCTTTATGGATTGGGGCATGGTTGCATTTAAGTCTGGAGTACACAGTGTGTATTTGCCAGAGACTCGACCTTGTGACCAGACGGGTGAGATCGTCGTCTAGAGAGCCATCTCATCATCATGGATGCAGAGACCGTACCAGGTTTGATGCCATGGTCTGTGAAAGAGGAGGGGGTGAGGTCTCACGCTCGTCAGCACACTTCCAAAGGTACTTTAGGTTTTGTGACTAACATGAGTACAGTCAGTAAATGTGGTGTCCCTCACACCTTATTATATTGAGCTGTTATGTTAGTCGTTTAATCAGCTTCCACTGCAGTGGAGAATTGAACTGGGTGTTCCATGCCTGCAGGGTGGGAAGCTGATTGGTGATTAAGCCAGGAAGTGTTTGCTGTTTATGTACATCTTTGAGTGGTCTCTCTGTGTGTGGAGTGGTGGACTCACATGATGGTTTCTTCTTTCACAGACTCGGTTGGTCGCGGCCACCTGGGGGGTGTCGGCGGGGTCCTTGGGTCCGAACTGTTCTGGCTCCGGACCGTTTGTGCTGCTGGGAGCGCACCGTTATTCCACCTCGCAGACCGCGCACTCATTCGTTGTTATTCTGCACATCACTGTTATGTTTATTAAATTCTATTATCCTTTGTACCGTGCTCTGCTTATTTTATACTGGGTCTTACTTCAAACGCTGGTCGGTCCTCCGCCCGCGTCCGACACAACACCCATATGTGGAAATACTGTTATTTGTGCCTTCTATAGAATGTGTATGCACTTTTTTTAAATGGCATCTTTTATTGCTCCTATTTCTTAGATGCCTTTTATTGAATTTGCACAATTTGAACTGTGGTTCCAATAGTGTTGAGGACTGAAGGGTAAATCCTGCTAAATATTAGAATTTCACTTTTGTTTTTTTTGTTTTTTGTTTTTTTATAATCCCCTATTACCTTAATGTTATCTCTTCCTCTGTCCGCATGTCGTGTCTCATGTATTTTAGAATGTCATGTCACTCTTTCTGTACATCGTGTGACTTGTAATTGCGGGGGAAAATGGTTCTGTTGCAGTTTTTCAGAAACATGGAAAAACCACTTCATGAGAGCTTAAAAACTAATTAGAGACTAATAATTTGCACAAATAAAAGGTCAGGGAAGTGTAAAAACTCCCCCATATGGGCGAATTATAGTTCAAAATACACGTTTTCTTTGAGCATATGATGAGTTCATTTTTTTTTAAATGGAGAAAAATGCAGTTGAAAATGAAGATTTAAAGGAAACCATTTTTGGAAATGCACAGACTTTCATCAATAAAATGAAAACAGTATGTTCAAATTCTTTCATATTTTGCACACTGATGGTCCCCTTGACAGCCAAGTTGGCCTCAACTAAAAATTTATGGTTTTGGAGATACTGGGTTTTGCATTTTCATTCACTACTTCAAATTGTGCAATTTGGAAGGTCATCAAAACTTGCCAACAATTGATCCAAATCTAATCCCATATACTATTAGAGTCATGAAGGGCACAATGAAATTTGTGATAATCTGTAATTTAATTAAAGGATTTTATGTTTATACCACACTAAAGTTTTCAGGATAAACTGGCTCTTCTGCTGTTGGGCACACGGACCACATACTCACTGTTAACAATGCAGAAGGACAAAAACCTTTATTTCAAATTGCTTCTGCGCAGTCCAATGTGGTCCAGAGGGCACTTGTTGTACTTTAAGGACTTTGCCACATTCATTTGAGGAGCAGCCCTCTCTCATTATTTAACAGACACACTAACCGATGGGGCCCAACAATACAGAACAGATCCCTTTATGTGCACAAGTGCTCAACATTTCAGCAACCGCTGCACGCCTTCCACCACTCCCTCTTCTTTTCAGATACCTGCACATAAGTAAAAGATGTGGAGGACACAAAAGATATCCTCAGCTTTCCTTTTCGGCCATTCTGTGAAACGGGCTGATTTGAAAGCTTTTATTTGTGCAAAGCCTCTCATTAACTTTGCTCATGCTGCCTCCCTCAGCTGGTCACTACTTAAGGACTGTGTGATGTAAAAAAAAAAAAAAAAGAAGCTACCAATTAGTCCCTCATCAGCTCCAATTAGGGGAGACAAAGCCTGAGTAAAGATAACGCAATGAGAGGGAGAGGTGGAAGGGCGTGTGCACGGCGGTGCATGTGCGGAGAATGAGACTAGGCAACGTAGTTTGCAATCTTTTAAGAACTTGTAGCCATTCAATGCGACCCTGCATGCAGGCACAAGCCCATTCTCCATCCAGGGTCCTCAGCAGGCCCTTTTCTCACAGACGAGTGTTGTTGTTCTGGGAAGACGGGCCCCCCAGGAGTCCCAGAAAGAGAATCATTCAATCCTCTCTCTACCTGTTTGCAGCATATAAAGCTATTCGAGCCGGGCCGATCTCTCATTATTGTCTCCTTCACTCTCAATACTTCCTTAAACTTAGACCCCCAGTAAGAGCAGGGCCCTTGTGGGGGCGGGTGTGTGTGTGTGTGAATGAGGGATGTTAAGGGGTGCCTTTACCCTCATTAGAATTGATTTTACACTGTCTTGCAATTATGACAGCGCAAACAAAGCACTTTCTCCCCATCGTAATCGTCACTGAATGGTAGATTTCTGGGGCGCTTCATTTGCTGCCCAAACGAAAGCATTAATTAATGAATTAAGTAGCTCTAATATTCTCCGTTCTGCCCTCCCTCTGTTTGTTTCCGACAGTTCTGGGTGGCCACCGCTAACAAAATTACCTCATTAATGCCTTTATTCCGGCGACACACTCATTAATTTGCTATTGAACATTTTCTTTGAAAGGGGCCCGAGTTTATGGTTCCCATTCAGTGGTGCATCTGTTTTTTGTGGGGAGTTCTAAATAATGAAGGGGGACGTGCAGGGGGATATAATTAGGAACAAGGGAGCACTTCACTGAATATTTGAAATCCTTTAAGGCTTGCCTTTGCATGTTGGTGATTAATTGCTTCCAGGGGGCGTTGGAGGAATACATTGCCAGGATTTCTTCTTGTTTTTTAAAATGTCTTTTTGCTAACCGTGCTGAAATTAACGGATTTTACTCATCCTGTAATTGAATGTAAATCATGACACTCGCTGTTTCCCTGAAATAACCCTGTAGTGTCTGATGCTGTACGGACGTTCATGCTGGTTATACAGTCGCAAATAGAGCTTTACCTAAACGGCTATTTGCGACCATATAACAGCATGAACGTTATTCCCATTCTAATTCAATTCCATCATTTGCACAGTTTATTTTTCTATAGGTAAATCGGTTGGTGAGACTTATCATCGAGCCTAGGCAGCGTCGCGCCAACACCGGTCAGGGCGCGGAGTAATCCATCAAACGTGAAAATCCATCAGATCCATCAAATGTGAGATGGTAATTCTGTATCAGAATCCACATCAATACTTTCGTATGGTAGCTTAAATTCACCCATTTCAGCGGTGGCGGTACACGACTTTCTCTTGCTCTCAGCTAACAGCGCTAACAGTTAGCAGCGTGCGCAACCGGTGTTCTGTCAAATTGTGCATCTCGTCGCATAAATCGACAGTTCTGCGTCCCGACAATGTTGCACATGCGTGCGCATTTGCACAGAGAACAGGAATGACATTTGACAGGACTGACATAAGAACACCGGTCAGGGCGCGGAGTAATATATCCAGTTATCATATACCTATAAATGATACGCCAATATGATTGGATAAAACACTGAAGACTAAATAGCAATACACCCTTTTCGCGGACGGGTAATATTTTTTATACCACCCGAGTAATCAGCCAATCTGGACAGCGGAGCGGCGCCACGACGAAGAGGCGCGGTCAGAGGAACTGTGAAATACTGGTGAGTCACTATTAATAATTTCTTACGTGTCCAACCTCGTAGGTTGATCGTTAAAATTAAATTCGCTAGTTCTAAAAGCCATCATAATTATTTATAGGAAAACGTTCTATTTTTTTTTTTTACTAAAGTTTGAACTTTGAGTGTTTACACAGGACAAGTGAGGAAATGTTAATGCCTGTTTGAGAAAAGTGTATAAAGTGTGTAGTGAGGGGTTTTACAGCCTTAAAACATCTATAATAATTGTAAAAAATAACGCTGACTACTTCGCGGATTTCGCCTATCGTGGGTTATTTTTAGAACGTAACTCCCGCGATAAACGAGGGACCACTGTATATGATAAAATCGTTATCAAGTTGTTCACCAAGGAATATGGCTTTTTACACCCTTCAGAAAACCATACAACATTTATCATTTATAGGTATATGATAAAATCGTTATCAAGTTGTTCACCAATGAATATGGCTTTTTACACCCTTCAGAAAACCATACAACATTTATCATTTATAGGTATATGATAAAATCGTTATCAAGTTGTTCACCAATGAACACGGCTTTTTACACCCTTCAGAAAACCATACAACATTTATCATTTATAGGTATATGATAAAATCGTTATCAAGTTGTTTTACCAATGAATGTGGATTTTTACACCCTTCAGAAAACCATACAACATTTATCATTTATAGGTATATGATAAAATCGTTATCAAGTTGTTCACCAAATGAACACGGCTTTTTACACCCTTTAGAAAACCATACATTTATCATTTATAGGTATATGATAAAATCGTGATCAAGTTGTTTTACCAATGAATATGGCTTTTTACACCCTTCAGAAAACCATACAACATTTATCATTTATAGGTATATGATAAAATCGTTATCAAGTTGTTTTACCAATGAATATGGCTTTTTACACCCTGAAGAAAACCATACAACATTTATCATTTATAGGTATATGATAAAATCGTTATCAAGTTGTTTTACCAATGAATATGGCTTTTTACACCCTTCAGAAAACCATACAACATTTATCATTTATAGGTATATGATAAAATCGTTATCAAGTTGTTTTACCAATGAATATGGCTTTTTACACCCTTCAGAAAACCATACAACATTTATCATTTATAGGTATATGATAAAATCGTTATCAAGTTGTTTTACCAATGAATATGGCTTTTTACACCCTGAAGAAAACCATACAACATTTATCATTTATAGGTATATGATAAAATCGTTATCAAGTTGTTTTACCAATGAATATGGCTTTTTACACCCTGAAGAAAACCATACACCCTGAGGCCGTTACCTTCTTTATTATACTGTCTGAAATCTCGCACGCTTAACCAATCAGATTCACAGAAAAAAAATGTAATTGGATCAGAATATAAATTACACAACATGTAAACATTGATTTCATTGTTTAATAAAGACTGCAGTGTGTAACACTGATCTAAGTAATTATTGCCATGTAGTGATAAACATCCAATATTAATAAGACTGTTGATACTGTAACTAAACCACGTGACCCTTAATTGGAGTAAGCAGGGATAGAAAATGAATTAATACATTTGTAACTACAGTTAAATCAATATTGAGTTGGACAGATATGCTGTCATATATATATATATATATATATATATATATATATATATATATATATATATATATATATATATATATATATATATATATATATAAACTGTATTTCATTGAGTGTGAATTTACCACCATATACTTTTCAAAGTTTGGTAGATTTGTCTTTACACGTCACACTCTGGGCCAAAAATAAAGTATCTTCAAAAATCTCTCTGAGAAACAATATTAAATTTCAAAATCCAATAACGTGCAGAAAATGAAGAATGGTCTCAGGTTAAACGGGGAATTCATGACAACAGTGTGGAACATTTTTTTTCCTCAATAAAAGCAGTGCAGGTGTGTATTTTTTTCGCAGTGAGACGAGAGTGCCACCTGGTGGACTTACATGGTACTGTAGGTCAACTGACAGACGACAGACACGTGGTTGAGGTGTGCCTAATAAAATGGCACTGAGTGGATGCGGGTGCGCGAGCTGCTGCCAATCAACCGACTGTACCTAATAAAGTGGACAAGGACAGTGCATTAAAAATTATGTTATAACGAAAGGGGGAATTAAGGGCGAGAAAGTTTAAAATAAATAAAAATAAAACTATGACAAAGAAACAATGTAGCTACTGCTGAAGAAAAAAAAATAGAAGAAGAAACTGTGATTAAGAGAAAAAATATGAACACAGGAGATGTTGAAAGTAGTTTTAATAAAAAAAAAAGATCTATACTAAGGGAAAAAAACAAACAGTTAAACTAAGGTGAAACAAAAAAGTTAACCACAAATAAATAAATACATAAATAAATCTGTGAAAAAGTAAAAAAGAAAAAAAAAGTGAACTACAAATACTGAATCAGTCAAGTCGCTCAAAAACAAAACAAAACAGAACTAAAACAAACAAACAAAATATAAAAACAAAAACAAACAAACCAAACCCAACAAAAAGAAAAACATTTTGGTGTTTCAGGCTGAACTCCACATTATTCTGACTTTGTTATTGTGTTTCTGGATATTATTTATTCCTGTGTTCCATCATCTTCTGGCCTCTGGGTTCCTGTTCCTGTTCCTCCTGTTTGGACTGATCACCTGTTATTAATTCTGGATGATCCTTTCACTAGATCAATTATAAAGAACTTTGGATTTAATTATCTCTGGTTTATTCTCTGTGTTGGAGTCACACCTTTGTAATGACCTTTACACTGAAGGTGAACCAAGTAACCAACCAACCAAATTACTAAAAAAAAAGAAAAAAAAAAAAGAAGTGTGAATAAGAAACAAAATGTAAACCACATGCAGTAAATCTAAAAAAAGCACCCAAAATTAAAAAGAAAACCTTTAGAAAAAAAGTGAACCACAGAAGGCAAACTAGCTGTTACACAGAAATGCTAAAAAAGAAAAAAAAGAAAAACAACAACAAAAAACAGCTGTGAATAAAGAAAAAAGTACCACAGATGGTGAATCTAAAAAAATACTCAGTAATAATAATGATAATAATCATAATCAGCTGTGATTAAGGAATAAAAGGGGGATGACAGTGAACCCAAAAAGTTTATAATTTGAAAAGATGCAACTAAGGGACAAAAACCGATCTATCTATCTATCTATCTATGGAAAAAGTGCAAATCACAGAGGGTCAACAAAAACAAGGCGAAAAGAAAAGAAAAGAAAAAAGACCCGGGGCCAAAGCATGATCCTCACTTCAGAGGCCTTGCAGCTGCTGTTCACTGTTATCCAGGTATGACATCATTTGAGGCCTCAGCATTTTGTGTAAAAGTGCAGCGACCACAGACAGATTACTGATGGCGATGGCAAGAAACAGAATACTGACACACTGTAAATGTTACTGCAGCTTTCAGCCACATGATTTCCAGCAATGAAGAAAAGAATGCTTGTTTGAAGTCTGGTAAATCTCTCTCCCCCTCCGTTCCCCAGTATACAGGCACTATCACTTGTGATAAAAAATTCAAAACACATGCAGAATTTAGGCATTTAAAAAAATCCAAAGCTGTTGCAGACTGCTCTTTAAAAAAAACAAAAAACAAAAAAAAAACTCTTATCAGATACTTTGAAATTAGCCATAAACTCCTAATAAATGGGACTCTGTTCAAATACATCTCCTCAGTCTAAAACACTTGGTGTTTGTTTTTGTTCACAACATACTGGTTAAAATTGTGTTCCATTCATCTTAAAGCATAATGGAACCCAATCAGAAACTCATTACAACATCAAATGCATTTCCAGATGTGGTATTTTATAAAAAGTCAAGTCTGGAGTCTGAGTAATGTCTTTGAGAAGTACTCCCTCTGGTGGACAATGAATCAAAGTATAATTGTTGAAGGTCATATGATTAGCGCACAGAGGGAACATCATCAAATTGTACTTATTCTGATTATGCTTTTTGAGATTCAGGAGCATGTTCTGTATGTTTCGACATCATTATGGTGTGACAGCCTCATGTGGTGTCCATCTATGGGTCAAAGTTTCTACGGCCACCAAACAAACCCATGGGGAGAGTTTTACAGCACTTTCTGAGCTGGGTACTGATTCACCGTCATTCACAGCACAGAACATTTTGGGACTCAGTATCTTTTATACACAGACACAGGAGCATCTGGGATTTGAACCCAGACTCTTACATTGAAGAATTACCCGTTACCTGTAATGAGGTTGGGGATGAATTGCACATGGTCTTGCACTACACCCTGTCATCTGTGGAAAGGGCCACACATTTAAAAAACATTGAACAATGCTGCCCTAATTTTGTCGCTCTAAATAATGAAATCCTTAATTTGAACTACATGTTGACATCAGAAGTTTCAATCATTAAAAAAAGCACCTACACTTTTTTTTTAAGGCTTTCAAAAAAATACTTCCGAATGAATTTTACTTTCCTTAAAATTTCTGGTAACCCGCTGACAGTTCCACTACTCTGATCATATTATTTTATTGAATTGTTGTCGTTGTTTGTGTATGAATCATATCACATCACAGTCCTGAATCATGATGACCTCATGTACTTTTTATTGTATTTCAATGCCTATGGCTTTTCTTTTAGTCCTTTTTTATTCTGTACTCTTTATTTTTACTTTTATCGGTTACATATTCAAATAAACCCAGCCAAACCTTTAATAATGTAATGTCTGTATTACTGCATAGATCTGATGACAAGCATAGTGGGAAGTATAGTGTGTGTGTGTGTGTGTGTGTGTGTGTGTGTGTGTGTGTGTGTGTGTGTGTGTG
Organism: Thalassophryne amazonica; assembly: GCF_902500255.1. Taxonomy (NCBI): domain Eukaryota; kingdom Metazoa; phylum Chordata; class Actinopteri; order Batrachoidiformes; family Batrachoididae; genus Thalassophryne; species Thalassophryne amazonica. The sequence goes on from NC_047119.1 coordinate 20,152,342, forward strand.
TGTGTAACTCAGCCACATGGGGTGTGCAGCCAGTACATTCTGAGTGCCGGTCCCAAGCCCGGATAAATGAGGAGGGTTGCGTCAGGAAGGGCATCCGGTGTAAAACAAGCCAACCCAACTATGCAGACTCAGAATCGAATTCCCATACTGGATCGGTTGCGGCCCGGGTTAACAATGTCCACCACTGGTGCTATTGTCCAACAGGGTGCCAGTGGAAATTGGGCTACTGCTGGGCGAAGATGATGACGAAGAAGAGGAGGAGAACGTTGCCACGAACAGCGGGAGAAGAAGAAAACTAGAAGGGTGGAAATGAGAGTGGGGACTTTGAATGTTGGTAGTATGACTGGTAAAGGGAGAGAGCTGGCTGATATGATGGAGAGGAGAAAGGTAGACATATTGTGTGTGCAAGAGACCAAGTGGAAGGGAAGTAAGAGCAGGAGCATCGGCGGTGGGTACAAGTTGTTGTACCATGGTGAGGACAGAAAGAGAAATGGTGTTGGGGTCATTTTAAAGGAAGAGTATGTTAAAAGTGTGTTGGAGGTTAAGCGAGTGTCTGACAGGGTGATGAGTGTGAAGTTGGAAATTGAAGGGGTAATGATGAATATCATCAGTGCATATGCCCCACAGGTAGGTTGTGAGATGAAGGAGAAAGAAGATTTCTGGAGTGTGTTAGATGAGGTGGTGGAGAGTGTGTCCAAGCATGAAAGAGTGGTGATAGGAGCAGACTTCAATGGGCATGTTGGTGAAGGGAACAGAGGTGATGAGGAAGTAATGGGTAGATATGGTATCAAGGATAGGAATGGGGAAGGACAGATGGTAGTTGATTTTGCAAAAAGGATGGAAATGGCTGTGGTGAATACCTAAGAAAAGGGAGGAGCACAGGGTAACATATAAGAGTGGAGGAAGGTGCACACAGGTGGACTACATTCTTTATAGGAGATGCAAGCTAAAAGAATCAGAATGTAAGGTGGTAGCAGGAGAGAGTGTCACTAGACAGCATAGGATGGTTGTTTGTAGGATGACTTTAGAGGTAAAGAAGAAGAAGAGAGTGAGAGCTCAACAAAGGATCAGATGGTGGAAGCTGAAGGAGGAAGACTGTTGTGTGAAATTTAGCGAGCAGGTGAGAGAAGCACTAGTTGGAGGGGAAGCAATTTTGGACAATTGGAAGAGTACTGCAGATGTGGTGAGGGAGACAGCTAGGGCAGTACTGGGTATGACATCTGGACAGTGGAAGGAAGACAAGGAGACTTGGTGGTGGAATGAAGAGGTCCAGGAAAGCATAAGGAGAAAGAGGTTGGCGAAAAGGTTTTGGGATAGTCGGAGAGATGAAGAAAGTCGACAGGAGTACAAGGAGATGCGGCGTAAGGCGAGAAGAGAAGTGGCAAAAGCAAAGGAAAAGGTATATTGCGAGCTGTACAAGAAGTTGAATAGTAAGGAAGGAGAAAAGGACTTGTACCGATTGGCCAGACAAAGGGACAGAGCTGGAAAGGATGTGCAGCAGGTTAGGGTGGTAAAAGATGCACATGGTAATGTGCTGACAAGTGAGGAGTGTGTGCTGAGAAGGTGGAGGGAATATTTCGAAGAGTCGATGAATAAAGAAAATGAGTGAGAGAAAGGCTGGATGATGTGGTGAGAGTAAATCAGGAAGTAAAAGAGATTAGCAAGGAAGAAGTGAGGGCTGCTATGAAGAGGATGAAGAGTGGAAAGGCAGTTGGTCCAGATGACATTCCAATGGAGGCATGGAAATGTCTAGGAGAGATGGCAGTAGAGTTTCTAACCAGATTGTTTAATAAAATCTTGGAAAGTGAGAGGATGCCTGAGGAGTGGAGACGAAGTGTGCTGGTTCCTATTTTCAAGAACAAGGGTGATGTGCAGAGCTGCAGTAACTACAGAGGCATAAAGCTGATCAGCCACAGCATGAAGTTATCGGAAAGAGTAGTAGAAGCTAGGCTTAGAAAACAGGTGAAGATCTGTGAGCAGCAATATGGTTTCATGCTGAGAAAGAGCTACAGATGCAATGTTTGCTCTGAGAATACTGTTGGAAAAGTACAGAGAAGGACAGAAAGAGTTACATTGTATGTTTGTGGACTTAGAAAAAGCTTACGATAGGGTGCCAAGAGAAGAGTTGTGGCATTGTATGAGGAAGTCTGGAGTTGCAGAGAAGTATGTTAGGGTAGTACAGGACATGTATAAGAATAGTGTGACAGCGGTGAGATGCGCAGTCGGAATGACAGACTCATTCAAGGTGGAGGTGGGATTACACCAAGGATCAGCTCTGAGTCCTTTCTTGTTTGCAGTGGTGATGGACAGGTTGACAGATGAGATCAGACAGGAGTCCCCATGGACTATGATGTTTGCAGATGATATTGTGATCTGTAGTGAGAGTAGAGAGCAAGTTGAGTCTAGTCTGGAGAAGTGGAGATATGCTTTGGAGAGAAGGGGAATGAAAGTCAGTAGAAACAAGACTGAGTACATGTGTGTGAATGAGAGGGAGCCCAGTGGAATAGTGCAGTTACAAGGAGTAGAAGTGGTGAAAGTAGATGAGTTTAAATATTTGGGATCAACTGTTCAAAGTAATGGAGAGTGTGGTAGAGAGGTGAAGAAGAGAGTGCAGGCAGGGTGGAGTGGGTGGAGAAAGGTGGCAGGAGTGATTTGTGACCGAAGAATATCAGCAAGAGTGAAGGGGAAAGTTTAGAGACAGTGGCACTAACAAAAAGACAGGAGGCAGAGCTGGAGGTGGCAGAGCTGAAGATGTTGAGATTCTCTTTGGGAGTGACGAGAATGGACAAGATTAGGAATGAACATATCAGAGGGACAGCTCAGGTGGGACGGTTTGGAGACAAAGTCAGAGAGGCGAGATTGAAATGGTTTGGACATGTGCAGAGGAGGGACCCAGGGTATATAGGGAGAAGGATGCTGAGGATGGAGCCACCAGGCAGGAGGAGAAGAAGGAGACCAAAGAGGAGGTTCATGGATGTGCTGAGAGAGGACATGCAGGTGGTTTGTGTGACAGAGGAAGATACAGAGGACAGGGTGAGATGGAAACGACTGATCTGCTGTGGCGACCCCTAACGGGAACAGCCGAAAGACAAAGAAGAAGAAGAAGTAGTGTGTGTGTGTGTTTTCAAAGGATTGAATGAATGAAATTAACAAAAAGTTTTATTGTACATCAAATTGTTGCTTAAAAAAATACCAGATTGTGTTTTATTTATTCATTTATTTTTACACACTTTTTACACATACACTTTGCATTGAACATTTACAGACAGGGTGGATTTTCACAAGTGTAAAATGTAGTCATCTTGACATTTTCAGGGATAATCGACTGTTTTTCATTACAGAGAAAATATTTAAAATATATTTTCTATATATTTTATTATTTTTCCTGTTACCACACAAGCGTCACAACTCAAACTGCACAGATGTTTAAATAAATATCCACAGAGGATTGACTGAAACAGAAATATACATCCTTGCAGTGCAGGTCCGGGGCTAACGGTGGGGGCAGTAGCCAGGCAGTTTATTGCTGTCATAACCAGGGGTGCACATAACTGGCACTCACCGTGTGTGTGTGCTAAGAATCATTGATGCACAGCAGACAGCACACAGAGGAAAACACTTTACTACAATCTGTCATTGCTTTCCTCCTATGAAGTGCTTCCCTTGTGCATCATTTATTTGTAGCATGCACGAGCACACCGAGTACCAGTTATGTGCATGTCTGGTCATAACCATACCTTTCCTTGTATTTGCTGTCATTCAAACATCTGCTATCATTACACTGATTTGCCACAGTTAATTTATTAAGCAATCACCAGAAGGTCATCTTTGCGAGTAAGCCTGTGAAAAACTGTCCTCATCAAGCTCCAGTGATGTGGCAACTGTGTTTGGATACAAACTAAAGTCTACACCTTGCAAATCCTTATTAAAAAATAAATTATATATATATATATATATATATATATATATATATATAGGTATTAATTAATGCAGCAGGTAAACACTGCAGTGATGCATCTTACAGTAAATAAAGAACAGGTATAATTTCTTAAAAAACTTATGTTTTGTTAATGATGTATCATTTATTTATTTATTGGAGAATTGTATTGTATTGTCTTGTATTGGAGAACAAGCAATAATGTATTGCCATAAAGTCACAGGAGAAAAACTGATGTTGAATGAAAAATAAACCATATACTTTTTTTTTTCTTTTTTAAGGAAGCAACAACAACAGATGTGCACCAACAGAACAAGACCATATTTTCTGGAGTATGTCATGTTTTATTTACCTACTAGTTACTAGTTTGGCAGGTCCAGTGGGACATGTTTATTATATATATATATATATATATATATATATATACACACACAAAACCACATGTTCCCTATTAATAATAATCATTATAATAAGTTTTTGTAGAGGGCTTTCTCAGGAATTCCAGCAAAAAACAAAATAAACGGCAATCATGAAAGAATAAATGGCAATAATAAAAAGCACATTACAACAATGCACAAAAATCCCAAATTAAAGAGCTGATAGAGCTGACAGGTGTGAGATACTCCAGAAAATACAGTCATTTATTTATTAATTTTTTTTTTGGGGGGGGGGGGGGGGGTCATTGCAGATCATACAAAAATAAACATCTGTCATTGGAAAGCATACAGTATTTTCTGTTTAAAAATTTAAACATTACAATCAACTCTCACACTTTCCAATCAGAAACGTTTCTGAATTTTGCTGGTTTCTTCTTTCGGTTCCTCCCTGTTCGAGTTTGACGTTCTTTGTAGTCCTCACCTGAGCCCATGTCCAAAATGTCCTGGCTGTCTCTCCAGTTGTCGGGGACCACAGAAATGTCCTCACCCGGAGAGTGAAGCGGTCTACCATACACCTTACTTTGCAGGTCAGCGATGTCATTACGTATGTCTGCCATCAGAAGAAGCAGGAAATCAAAGGAGCCGGGATGGCCCTAAAGACCAAGAAACAAGCACATATCACACACATGCATACACAATCAATGAAATATTTTTGTATGATTTGAACAATTATTTGTTAAAGCACAAGGCAACAATTATAAATTCGTTGTCAGAGCTCCTCACACCATGTACCGTGCATCCGGAAAGTATTCACAGCGCTTCATTTTTTTCCACATTTTGTTATGTTGCAGCTTTATTCCAAAATGGATGAAATTATTTTTTCCCTAAAATTCTCCACACAATACCCAATTATGACAATGTGAAAAAAGTTTTATTTATTTTTGCAAATTTATATATATATAATAATATAATTACATAATATTGAAAGGGTTAGAGTAATTTTTACTTCTGAATGTCAAATGCAAGGTCACTTTGATTGCTTATGATTGCTAAACAGAGCCAGATAGGGTCATAGATACTATTAGACATGACTCATAAGTACACTTTCAATATGTGCAGTGCAATGGCAGCATTTGACCTCATGTGACCTTGAAGTTCACAATCTGTGTCTTCCAAGCTGTGGTCAGTTTTAGTGGCTAAATGATGCTAAACTGGCCCGTGCTTGTGATTGGATGGCTAGGAAATTATACAGTAGTGTTCAGAATAATAGTAGTGCTATGTGACTAAAAAGATTAATCCAGGTTTTGAGTATATTTCTTATTGTCACATGGGAAACAAGGTACCAGTAGATTCAGTAGATTCTCACAAATCCAACAAGACCAAGCATTCATGATATGCACACTCTTAAGGCTATGAAATTGGGCTATTAGTAAAAAAAAGTAGAAAAGGGGGTGTTCACAATAATACAACCCCTGGCAAAAATTATGGAATCACCGGCCTTGGAGGATGTTCATTCATGTGTTTAATTTTGTAGAAAAAAAGCAGATCACAGACATGACACAAAACTAAAGTCATTTCAAATGGCAACTTTCTGGCTTTAAGAAACACTATAAGAAATCAGGAAAAAAAAATTGTGGCAGTCAGTAATGGTTAGTTTTTTAGACCAAGCAGAGGGAAAAAAATATGGACTCACTCAATTCTGAGGAAAAAATTATGGAATCACCCTGTAAATTTTCATTCCCAAAACTAACACCTGCATCAAATCAGATCTGCTAGTTAGTCTGCATCTAAAAAGGAGTGATCACACCTTGGAGAGCTGTTGCACCAAGTGGACTGACATGAATCATGGCTCCAACACGAGAGATGTCAATTGAAACAAAGGAGAGGATTATCAAACTCTTAAAAGAGGGTAAATCATCATGCAATGTTGCAAAAGATGAAGGTTGTTAAAGGCAAACATACTGGTAGACCAAGGAAGACATCAAAGCGTCAAGACAGAAAACTTACAGCAATATGTCTCAAAAATCGAAAATGCACAACAAAACAAAAATGAGGAACGAATGGGAGGAAACTGGAGTCAATGTGTGTGACCAAACTGTAAGAAACCGCCTAAAGGAAATGGGATTTACATACAGAAAAGCTAAACAAAAGCCATCATTAACACCTAAACAGAAAAAAACAAGGTTACAATGGGCTAAGGAAAAGCAATCGTGGACTGTGGATGACTGGATGAAAGTCATATTCAGTGATGAATCTCGAATCTGCATTGGGCAAGGTGATGATGCTGGAACTTTTGTTTGGTGCCTTTCCAATGAGATTTATAAAGATGACTGCCTGAAGAGAACATGTAAATTTCCACAGTCATTGATGATATGGGGCTGCATGTCAGGTAAAGGCACTTGGGAGATGGCTGTCATTACATCATCAATAAATGCACAAGTTTACGTTGATATTTTGGACACTTTTCTTATCCCATCAATTGAAAGGATGGGGATGATGAAATCATTTTTCAAGATGATAATGCATCTTGCCATAGAGCAAAAACTGTGAAAACATTCCTTGCAAAACATTCCTTGCAAAAAGACACATAGGGTCAATGCCATGGCCTGCAAATAGTCCGGATCTTAATCCAATTGAAAATCTTTGGTGGAAGTTGAAGAAAATAGTCCATGACAAGGCTCCAACCTGCAAAGCTGATCTGGCAACAGCAATCAGAGAAAGTTGGAGCCAGATCGATGAAGAGTACTGCTTGTCACTCATTAAGTCCATGCCTCAGAGACTGCAAGCTGTTATAAAAGCCAGAGGTGGTGCAACAAAATACTAGTGATGTGTTGGAGCGTTCTTTTGTTTTTCATGATTCCATAATTTTTCCTCAGAATTGAGTGATTCCATATTTCTTTCCCTCTGTTTGGTCTAAAAAAGTAACCGTTACTGACTGCCACAATTTTTTTTCCTGATTTCTTATAGTGTTTCTTAAATCCAGAAAGTTGCCATTTGAATGACTTTTGTGTCATGTCTGTGATCTGCTTTTTTTCTTCAAAATTAAACAACTGAATGAACATCCTCCGAGGCCGGTGATTCCATAATTTTTGCCAGGGGTTGTAGTAGCATCTGCTGTTGATGCTACAAACTCAAAACTATTATGTTCAAACTGCTTTTTTAGCAATCCTGTGAATCACTAAACTAGTATTTAGTTGTATAACCACAGTTTTTCATGATTGCTTCACATCTGCGAGGCATTAATTTTGTTAGTTTGGAACCAAGATTTTGCTGGTTTACTAGTGTGCTTGGGGTCATTGTCTTGTTGAAACACCCATTTCAAGGGCATGTCCTCTTCAGCATAAGGCAACATGACCTCTTCAAGTATTTTCACATATCCAAACTGATCCATGATACCTGGTATGCGATTATATAGGTCCAACACCATAGTAGGAGAAACATGCCCATATCATGATGCTTGCACCACCATGCTTCACTGTCTTCACTGTGAACTGTGGCTTGAATTCAGAGTTTGGGCATCATCTCAAAAACTGTCTGCGACCCTTGGACTCAAAAAGAACAATTTTACTCTCATCAGTCCACAAAATATTCCTCCATTTCTCTTTAGGCCAGTTGATGTGTTCTTTGGCAAATTGTAACCTCTTCTGCGCATGTCTTTTATTTAACAGAGGGACTTTGCGGGGGATTCTTGCAAATAAATTAGCTTCACACAGGCATCTTCTAACTGTCACAGCACTTACAGGTAACTCCAGACTGTCTTTGATCATCCTGGAGCTGATCAATGGGTGAACCTTTGCCATTCTGGTTATTCTTCTATCCATTTTGATGGTTGTTTTCCATTTTCTTCCACTTTTTTGTCCATTTTAAAGCATTGGAGATCATTGTAGATGAACAGCCTATAATTTTTTGCACCTGCGTATAAGTTTTCCCCTCTCCAATCAACTTTTTAATCAAACTACGCTGTTCTTCTGATCAATGTCTTGAACGTCCCATTTTCCTCAGGCTTTCAAAGAGAAAAGGATGTTCAACAGGTGCTAGCTTCATCCTTAAAAACAGGACACCTGATTCACACCTGTTTGTTCCACAAAATTGACAAACTCACTGACTGAATGCCACACTACTGTTATTGTGAACACCCCCTTTTCTACTTTTTTTTTTTACTAATAGCCCAGTTTCATAGCCTTAAGAGTGTGCATACGAGGTCTGTGAGAAAAGAAACGGACCTTTTTATTTTTTTCAAAAACTATATGGCTTTGAATCACGTGCGATTACATCAGCCAAGCTTGAACCCTCGTGCGCATGCGTGAGTTTTTTCACACCTGTCGGTTGCGTCATTCGCCTGTGGGCAGGCTTTGAGTGAGCACTGGTCCACCCCTCCCGTCGGAATTCCTTTGTCTGAAAACTTGCTGAGAGACTGGCGCTTTGCTTTATCAAAAGTTTTTCAGACACCTCTGTTGGAAGCCTTCCAGGACAAGTTTGAACATGCCCAGCTGTTAAACAATTTCTCGGATACTCACTCGACTGAAAGCCATCGAAAGCCGTCTAAATCTTATGAATGGTTATCAACACGGAGGCGTTTTCATATGGCGCGCGCGAATCCATCAGCACGTCTTTCATTACAAAATCTGCTTTAACAGTAGAATGTCCGGATAAACTGCTGATCCCGACCTCTTCTGAAACTTCTCTGTTCTCTCATGATGTCCTGGGTCAACAGAGGCTTAAATTTGGAAATTTTCAGCTCAAAACAGGCTGACGACGGCGGCTCGTGGCGCGGCGTGCCGTCCGGCTCCGTGGGCACTCAATCTCTCATCAGCCCTTAAAATTTTCACCGAAAACCATCTGAATTTCTCGAATGGTGTCCACTCGGATCTGCCTCACAGTTTCTGAAAAAATTTTGATAAAGCAAAGCGCCAGTCTCTCAGCAAGTTTTCAGACAAAGGAATTCCGACTGGAGGGGTGGACCAGTGCTCACTCAAAGCCTGCCCACAGGCGAATGACGCAACCGACAGGCATGAAAAAACTCACGAATGCGCACGAGGGTTCAAGCTTGGCTGATGCAATCGCACGTTATTCAAATCCATATAGTTTTTGAAAAAAATAAAAAGGTCCGTTTCTTTTCTCACAGACCTCGTATCATGAATGCTTTGTCTTGTTGGATTTGTGAGAATCTACTGAATCTACTGGTACCTTGTTTCCCATGTAACAATAAGAAATATACTCAAAACCTGGATTAATCTTTTTAGTCACATAGCACTACTATTATTCTGAACACTACTGTAAATGCATTTTCAAAATATACCATCAGATTTGTCCTTGAATAATCTTGTCGGTCCCAATCGAGGTTGTTTAAAGTTTGATTATTTATAGATAGTCCCATAGTTACTATTACCAGGAAGACTCGAGTTGGAAGTCATATGTGGGCTTTCACAACATACGGTCAGATTTGAGCCTGAATGACCTTGAACGTCAAAATCTAGGTGGCAGACATTGTACTTGATAGAGTGCCCCTATTTCATTTCACCTGTTTTGCATTAAATTAGTATTTCAGTGTTATGATTTTACCACAGCCATTCATCCTAATGCTTTTATCAATACAAAGAGTGAACTGGAAGGTTTCATGTTCACGGTGCTGCTTGAAAACATGCGGTATTGAAGTCATGTTGAACACGACCACATCACGCTCTCAGCTTTCAAAGCCGCCGCAGGAGAACAGACGGGAACCCAGCTGGCCAGTGGACTGTCTATAAGAAGACCGCATCAGCCTCTACGTCTCATCTGGGGACTTTATCTCCATTAGTGTTGTGGGAAATACTGGCTGTATAGCATTAAAAATATGGTTTACTGATGTTTTCCATATCCACGCTTTTTACTCACTGTTATTGCTGTTGTAATAAAATACAAGTGATATAGATCATCAGTCTTACTGGTGGTCCGGCCAGCCCAGGAGCTCCTCTCTCTCCCTGCCAAAACAAAACAAATATTAAGCTTAGATGAATTACAACTGAGAAAATAATAATCATGAGGGGAATTCATAATAATCTCATTGGGGAATCTTTTCACAGGAGCACAAGGACAAGAAAGAAACCAGATCAAGAGGATCATACGTCTAAGTCGATTACAATCATCTTGATTAATCATTTAATCATTTACATCAAGCAAAAATACCAAACGTTTATGACTTCTATGACTTCTATATTATGACTTCTTAAAATATGCATGTTCATATACTGATTTTCTATTTTCTTTTCTTTTTTGTTTTTGGTTTTAATCAATTATTTGTGACAAAACATTAATTTCTAAGTGCCACTTTGGGCTGATTTTCATCTTTCTGACATCTCAGCACCCAAACAACTCTAACTGTTAAAGTAACTTAGATTACCAAGCTACCGTAGCGCAACTTTCTGCACTACAGTAGCGCACGTACACATAATGACCCAACTACTATGGTTGTTAGCCGGCTCCAGGTCACACTGAGGCTGTGAGTGTTTGGGCAGATGGTTTGGATTTGTTACTCAGAGAGACAGATTACCATCACCGTCCAATCTATCCACACAAACATCACAGCTGTACTGACAGAACAACAACGCAGTGCGTCATTAGGGCAGATGTACGTAAGTCGTTCCATACGTGATCCCGAAGCTAAACAAACGCAGTGAAACGAGGTCCAAGAGAAAGGACAAGATCATCCATTTCATCTTTCATATCAACCGTCGGCGTGGCGAGAGTGAGTGGTCGTTATTGAGGAAACAGAACAGATCACATTTCAAAAACAATTAAATAAAACAGCTTCCACTGCGGCAATGAAAGGAACTGCTGTCTCAATGATAAAAACTGATGTAACAATTTGCATAGATTTTAGATGTTATTTCAACTTTCAACTAAGTTGATGCCACAAGACGTCTCTCGTTAAGTTGAAATAACTTTAGTTAAGCTGAAATAACTTTTTTTTAAAAATCGATGCAAATTGTTACATCACTTTTTCTCGTTGAGACAACAGTTAATTTGAGTGTAGCAACAGGATGCAAGGCAGCTTTTCTAAGCAAGTTTATTTTTTCATTTTCATTTTCATTTTTCTTTACCGTGAAACTAGAGTCTTTCCAGACTAATAACACTTTCACGTCAAAGTCTGCTGTATATCAGCTGTCAAAACGTCTTCAACTGGATGCAATCAACACAAACTGATTCTGACATCCGGCTAGATTAGAAAGCTGCTCAACTTCCTGTCAAAAAACCCACAGGTCAAGTGAGGATTACAATCAGAGACACAACGTTGGCTTTTATTTTCTGGCCACTGCCCAAAATAAGGCCATTGCACCTTTAAAACAGCTCATTTTACTTTATTTTCCCCTTTCTTCCTGAAAATAATAACTAGTCTATTGCATTATGACACTGTGTGACTGTAGATCCAAATGTAACAAAGCAAAAAACAACAACAACAACAAAAAATAAAACCACACACAAAAAAACAAAATAACCCTTTACCAACTGATTAAGGAAACACACACACACACACACACACACACACACACACACACACACATATATATATTGAATGCAAACCCTGCAGCTCCCTGAATGGCCCCACAAGGCTGGCACCAAAAGCAAGTCAAACGTATAGAGCCCCATGTTAAAATGTCCAACTTTACAGCAAAATAAATCATATTTACAACTTGGTGCAAAAAAGGTTGAAATTTTTTATGTAAGTCACTTGTTTGGGCCTTTACACATAGTACAAATAAGAACAAATCAGGGCAAATCACGGCGGAACAGCTTGCATGAGTGAACCACGAAAACATCGAGCCAATGGGCAGGCATGCACAATCCCACTGCGACAGTATCGTGCACGCAATGGTGTCGTGCATGAGCGTGCACGAAACCATTGCAGTGGGAACACAGTGTGAGGAGCTAGAGTATGTGTAACCACATCGTGCACCTGAGGTAAAAAAAATAATAAAATACATGCCACCCACGAGATTTGAACCTGCAATTTATAAAAGCTCTGATTGCCAGATGACAACTACCACTGTGCTATAATCACTGTCTCATAACAGGAGAGTGAAATGGCTAAAATCAACAAGAAGATAACCATATTTTTTAAAAAAGAGAAAAAAGTGCCATGATAACTGACCGAACGGCATTTATTACGGCCTGCCCGCATGTCTGGCCTGACATGCGTGTCCTGTCTGACAGATGTGACATTCTGCGTGTCCACGTGAACTGATGGTCTGTTTCAGCTGGGACAGCTTGTCAATGTGCACGCTCTCCAGCCCGTCGCAAAAGCGATATATGTTTTTATGTATTTCCACGTGAGGACAGCAGACACACACACGTGCGTCACGGTGGACAGCAAGGTCCTGTCCGTGTTCTGCAGCTGTGACGTCCAGGACCAGAGGTGTCAACAGCTGTTGGCAGCCAGCCATGCCCCCTGTCCATTCAGCGCACAGACCAAGGTGTCACTCTGTAATCAGATGAGAGGTGCCTCACCTGCAGGGGGAGCAAACCACACGCACGCCATGTGTTGGGGGAGTGGGGGGGAGGGGGACCCATGCACACCTGTTGTGGGAGGAGCCGACACTCTGGCACGGCATAAGTGTACTTGGCAACTTCATAGTCGTGGTGGCACTTAGACAAATTTAACATCCAGCACAAAAGTGAGCGTCTGTTGACTGTTTTTGTGCTAAGTGTGCGAATGGCCACATATTTTGTAAGTGCCATGCGAGCGGTGTTAGATGCTCGTGTGTGTGACCTGGAATTTGGCCGACAACTGCCGCAAGAGGGTTCGATGGGCTCTCATAGCACACATTCTGTCTTTCAGCTGCTGGTGTGTGCAAATAGCTGTAGCAACAGGTGTACGAGGCAGCTATGATTTTACACGCATTGCATACGAGTCCTGCTTCATACGCAATTCGACCACATTCGTACTATGTGTGAAGAGGCCCTTAACCTTTACTTTGCAGACCAAGCACTCAACAGAGACAAAACTATTCCATTTATTAATCTGATTAGCTAACCAATAATTTGCACCACTTCTTACCAAAATTGAAGCAAATGTTTGACCCCTGTACAAACAGAAATGGATCTTTCTACCCATTTTTGCTGTTTTTACCCCATAACATTCAGTCACAGATGGACCAAAGTATACCTTTTTGGAATCTCTGTGATCACAAAAATAATGTGGTATAGTTTTCAATATGATTGGGTCATCTTTTTATTTTGACCCCTGTGCAATTCTTCAATTGACCCCCTACCTGGCTGCCTATTGAAAATTCAAGTGAACACCCTGCCTTTTCAAAAGGGTAATGTCTAAGGTCCATTTTTGCGAAATTCGGTGCTTGCATCACCGTTTGAACTATTCCTCTGTAAATATTCTCTTATCTGCTGCACTGAATGGATCAAACATGGTGGAGGAGGTGAGTGTGAGTCAAGAATGAAGTAGGTCAGTTTTGGATAGAATTGAACAAATGTCAAGGCCACACAGAATCATACATCATGGTATCCCCAAATCACAATGAATTAAAAAAAATGAAATGAGTTTGGTCCCCATTAAGAACTTTTTTCTGCTGATAAACAACATATTTAAAAAAAAAAAAAAAAAAAACTTTTGTTGACTGCAGAATGATGTTTTAACAGACACATCCTGGCTGCTGAAACATGTTTGTGCAGTAATTCCATCCCAACCTTACACGACATCTCTGGTTTCTTTCCTTCTCAAGACGACATCTTCAATGAGTCAAGAATCAATTTCTGCTGCCAAGATCAATGATGTTCAAAGCAACTGCACTCCTGCTGCTGCCTGAGGGCGAATCTGCTTAAACACTGCTAGTGCAAAAGGCTAAAAGGTGTTCGGTGTTGTGCATTTGAAAGAGACGTTTCTTATATAAAAACACAGATGGGACAAAGTAGTGTCTGACCTCACCTTCAAGCCATCTTTTCCCGGAGCTCCAGGAGAGCCCTGTTAAATTGGAAAACAAATTGGGTTTCACATCAGTACATGGTTTGGTTTCATCTTGTCAGTTTCCTTCAAGTTTCCGAATAACATTTCCAAATCAGACTGTAAGACATGAAGGAGCATGTAGTTATCTGTATTCACTGAAAACCTAAAACATGATAAACAGAACTACAAGCATTCATCCAGAAATCTAACAATATATTTTAACAACAAGACTCACTATTATAACTTTTTCCTGACAGTATTCAAATACAGGATTCATAATAATCATCAAAATTTGCTTTTTTTTCTGGAAAAAGTTTGAGTTTTGAGATACATGGATCAAAAAATGCCACAAGATGCCAAAACACATTTTCCCAACATGCTGTTTAAAAGTCAAAGGTTGCCAAAGGAAAGTCAGTGAATTGCACCAAAAGCTCGCTGCCATCTGCACATGTCAGAATCATGGAGAGGAAGACATGCAAGAGACCTTCAATTTGGACTGAAAGTGCCCCCCAACCAAAAACAAAACAAAACAAAAAAAAGATGTAAAATGGAAAAAAGTGACAGACACAAATAACAACTACAGGTACTACAGTTATATCTTACAAACGTTTGCTGGATACCTGCTTGACACAAAAAAATCAAATCTGTTGTGCTCGTTGTAAATACGAAAGTTAACAGTAACAACATTTTATTTAGTTTGTCAAAGTGAGTCAGTGGAGAGACTAATGGTTTTCTTAAATAGTTTTATTAGATGTATTTTTTTTTGAGTTGTAAGTTGTACATTTGGAGCTCCAAGTTTCCAACATACGTATGTAGCATGAACTTTGATCACATGCCAGCTGGTGGCCCCCGAAACGTGAATCTGCTGCAAATCGTGAATTATCCACAAACAGTGAATTGCACAATGTGAATACTGACAAATATCTCGCAAATCGTGAATTTCTTCATGATCTGTCTTACGTTTCGCACATATTCATACACATGTTCACGATTCGTGGTCTTATGTTTTACATTCCACCAAGAACACGTTAGGGGAAATCCACATTTTGTGTCCAATCACAGTGCACCGTCGTCGTTTATAAATCGGCCGATTTTCACCCTCCGTCGAGACTCACAGCTTTCCCTCCCACAGCCCCGCTAACCACCAGGGATGATAATGATGATAATAGTAATGATAATATAAATAATAACAATTATATAGGTGAGCAGGGGTGGTGGCCAAGTGGTCAATGCGCTTGGTTTCAGTTCAGAAGGTTCTGGGTTCAAATCCCACCCCTGCCACATTTCTCCATGTAATGTGGAGTTGCGTCAGGAAGGGCATTCGGTGTAAAACCTGTGCCAATTCAACATGCAGATCCACCTTGGGTTTGCTGTGGCGACCCCGAGTGCAAACAAGGGAGCAGCCGAAGGGACTTACTTTACTACTATATAGGTGTACAGGTAATGTTGTGAGTGTGATTTTTTTTCTATAACATATATTAGCTCTACATGTAACAATCCATAGGCCTTTTTGACTGTAACTATGAATGATCTCCCAGCACATAACGTGGGGACTTTTAAATCGAGGCTAAAACCTATTTGTTTTCCTTGTTTTATCATTAGATTTATTGTGTTATTGTGTGTTTTTGTTCTTGTGCTCTTTTATGTTTTGTCTTTTTATTGTGTTTCCATTCCATTTATTGTGCTTATTCCATTTTTTCTCTGTTTTTTGTATTGTGTTGTGAGTGTGATTTTTTTTTCTATAACATATATTAGCTCTACATGTAACAATCCATAGGCCTTTTGACTGTAATTCTGAAAGATCTCCCGGCACATATAAGGCAGTTGGATAATGTGGAGACTTTTAAATCGAGACTGAAAATCTATTTATTTTCCTTGTTTTATCATTAGTTTTACTGTGTTATTATGTGTTTTTATTCTTGTGCTCTTTTATGTTTTGTCTTTTTATTGTGTTTCCATTCCATTTATTGTGTTTTATTGTGTTTATTCCATTTTTTCTCTGTTTTTTTGTATTGTGTTGTGAGTTGGCACAATAGAGAATATTAAATTTGAATTTTGAGCTAATGATAATGTTCAATTAAAAACCAAATGGACAGTTATATTATTTTAATACACAAGCATATCAATGGTTTGAGGCATTTATATTTATTAATTACGTATTGAGTGTGTCACTTACTAAGTTGTGATATTTATGAGGGAAATGTTTTCTATAAAGTGTACCCAAATGTAAAAATTTAACTATAAACAATAAGGAAATTGAGTTAGTATCAGAGAATAAATTTTTAGGTGTTATAATTGATAATAAACTTAGCTGGAAACCACATATAAATCATGTGAAATCAAAATTGTCAAAAATTATAGCCATTTTGTATAAAGCCAAAGACCTACTGCCGCAAGAAGGGTTACTTACTTTATATCATTCTCTGATGGTACCATATATGACATATTGTGTTGAGTCATGGGGAAACACAAATCAAATACCAATCCAATATTCCTTTTGCAAAAACGAGCCATACGAATCATCTGCAATAAACAATATCGTGAACCAACTCATTCTCTATTTGTGTCTTTAAATTTATAAAAATTCATAGATTTGGTCGATTACATTACAATTCAAACTTTATTTCGAGCGAAAAACCAAGCCTTACCGAGACATGTCCAGAGTCTGTTCCGATTGAGGGAATCCAGATATAGTTTAAGAGGTTGTGCAATTTTTATGAAACCACCAGTAAGAACAAATGTAAAGGGTTTTTGTGTGTCTGTGGTTGGGGTGAGGAAATGGAACAAATGTTCAACAGAGCTTAGAATGAGTAGTACCTTAGTAAGATTTAAGAAACTACTCAAAAAGAACATCATGTCTAAGTATCATAAAGAAGCAAATATAATTTGATTTATATGGAATGTTCAATTTATAAGTGGGACTTATTGTATATTTGAATGTGTGGGTATGTATATGCGTATGTAGATATATAGATAAGGGTAGGTGTATATGTATATGTATATAAGTGACTGTGTATATGTATGTATATATTTATGTTTGTAAAGTATATACGTATGTATATAGGTATATATGGCACAGCCCAAGCAGAGGGTCACCCCCAAAAGCCTGGTCTGCTTGAGGTTTCTTCCTTATAGGGAGTTTTTCCTCACCACAGTTGCCTAGTGCTCGCTCTGGGGGTTGGTAAGGTTAGTCCTTACTGGCGTAAAGTGCCTTGATTCGACTTTCTTGTGATCTGGTACTATATAAATATAATTATAAGTGAATAGTATATTGATGGTTATGTCTGTGTGTCGACATGTAGTAGTGAATTTGTATTTATGTAAATATGACTGATTAGAATTGTTGGACTTGTACTAGCAGGGGTGGGCGCTAATAAGCTTTGCTTCAGCCCACACCCTTTCGGACTCACTAGTTTTGTCTGTGTTTGTGGAATTGTTCATTTTTTTCTATTTGAATATTTTGTGTGCCGAATAAAAAACTTTGTCACTTTGTCACTTGTATTAGCTGTCATAATAACTAACTGACATTCACTGATAATGTTCAGTCAATAAACAGATAAACTAGAATTTTTTCTATTTGACTGTAAAAAAAAAAAAAAAAGAAGATGCACACTCTAGCCTGTTACCCAAGAATATATAGTTAATACACATTAATGCATTTCTGCTAAAATATATGGTCAATTCCTTCAAAGCCCAAGCTGGATTTTTTACAGTGTTCGATTTAACTGCTTAGAAATACTCATTGTATGAACATTTTAGTTGCTTCAAAGCATTACTAATTAGTTTTTAAAGAATATAAAATTCACATTAAACAAATATAATTCACATTTGAACATAAAAAATTATATTTTATTTAAAAAGTGATTATATATATATTTGTTAACAATATTTTTATCGAAGTTTCAATTGCATATAAAACATTATATTAAATGCACAAACATTTTCATTTTTATCCCCTCGAAACAGTCAGTCATTCATTCACACAGGTAAAGAAAGATAATAAAACCAAACAGACATCAAAAATAAAAATAAATAAATACAAGAATAAGACAAAATGGAGCAAAAATAAAATAAACAAAGACTAAATAAAATTAAATCAAAATATAAAAGGCAGGATCATTTTATAACCTATTGTTCAGTCAATGTTTTCTGTTTCATTTGTCAAGAATGACATAAATGATTCTCAAATCCGAGCAAACTCTTCCTGTTTACCTTTAACAATGTAGGTCAATCTCTCCAGTCCAAGACAAGTCATCAACTCCTTTTTCCACATTGCCATTGATGGTGGTTGTACATTTTTCCAATATAGTGCAATTACCTTCCTTGCATGGAGAAGTCCGAACTCAATCATCTTTGATTGCTTTTTTGTTTTGATGAAGTTCTTGGGGAATATTCCAAGTACACAAACTGTTGACGTCAAAGGTATGTTACACTTAACCATCCGTGATAAACATTTAACTACATTATCCCACAACACCAAAATCTTAGAGCATTCCCATAGGCCAACTTTTCGGTAGGTGACATATGTGATATGTCATGAAATGTTACATTTTCGTGACCATATGAGGTGACACGGGGGGGGGGGGGGGGGGCATTGGAGTTATGGTTAGGATTGAACATAGTGGCAAAAATGTGATGCATTTTGTGACGTATCATGAAAAAAGACAAAATGTGAGACTGGGCTGTCAGGACCTATACGGACGTAATCATTTTACCATGGGTTAGTGCTGATTAAACCAGAATTTGAAGAGGCTTTGAAGTAGTTTCCACCAGTCTGTACATAACATACACCTCAAATAAAACAGAAAAACTGAATATTGATACCTGAGAAGCTAGGACAAGCCAAATTTGTTTCTTGATCAGTGAGTTAAATAAATAAATCAATGATTTCTTTAGAATCAACTAATTATTTCATCTAGATGTCACTTTAAAAATTAAATGATATAATCTGTCCCACCAAACTTGATTAAGTGGCAAAAATCATATGCAATAAAAAAAGTAACAATTTGCTTTATCAACCACGTTTTGTAGGTCCAGTTGATATAACTAGATTAGAATCCAGTCAGGATTATATGGATGGAGAGCACTGACCTCACCAACATGTGTGATAAAACAGGGCACACAGCAAACATAAAGACCTGAGAATTAAAGCGCACATAGCCAAATCAAACAATATCTGCAAACACTGTTGAAAACCTCCTGGTTTGGCATCATGCAGCTCGTTTTATGATGAGATGTTAATCTGATTTATCAATAACCAGCCTATCTAAATACAACATCATAAAAAAACTCTAGAAATATGTCCACATCCTGCACATTCAGCACAGTGCATGGTGACAGGCAACGAGACTGGAAAAAAAAAAAAACCCATAGTAAGCCAAAGAAAACAGTCAGAGAGGTTCATTACTTTATCCCTCACTTATCCTTGCCATTATTGTGTTGTCTTATTTGCATAATTTTCACCTCATTGGAATGTGCGTACAATGATTATTGATGGCTTTCTGAAATTTTGCAAGATGTAATTCAAAGGAAACTTGGTCGCATTCCAGCTAATCTGCCTTCACAAAGACCAATCAATCACGGCCCTCCTGTGGCCTCTCACTAGACGGCTTTACTAAATTATCTGGATCATTTTGGCACAAAAGCCCAAACCTCATAAAAAGCTCAAACGTGTCAGACGCCCCCATTTATATTAATGCTTGAAAAGCCTGCGCTGTGAAATATGAGGAATATGAGACATTAAATACTACATAAAATGTTGCATAATGGCATATTTATTATCTGGAGTGAACACAGTCGAGCTGCAGTTTCGACGAGCAAATGATTAACACAGTTGTGGGAAAAAAAGTAAAAATCTATCAACTGACCATGGGTCCTCGAGGGCCACGTTTGATGTGGGACAAGTCAGGTGTGGGTCCAATGGGTCCCATCAAACCTCTGGGTCCAGGAGGGCCAGGCAGTCCCAAAAGTCCCGCGTGTCCTGGAGGGCCTGCTGGTCCTGGATCTCCTAAAACAAACCACAATTATACTGTATGTAAGATGTCGTTTTACCTCCTCCAGGATGTTATATGTTCATTGCCATTTGTCTGTCTGATCTACTGTCAGGCTCTTTGTTACTTGATTAGGAGTCCTTGAATGAGTCTCTAAAAGATCCATCAGTATCTCCATAAAAAACTGCTGCATATTCAGCTTTGAAATGTTGGATCCTGATAGTTACTGATGAGGACCAGTGTCCCCAGAGTATTGACATCTTTCTACATGGTAGTTTTGCAGTTATTCTTTTATATATTAGCTAAAATAGGAATGTTGGCACAGTTGGATGTCTAGGCTAGTTCAGACAGGCACATGTAAAATAGGATTTTTATTTACATGAGATTTATGAAACCTAGTTGGAAATTTCAGGAACTTGGTGGCTCTTGTTGATCTTGCTATGGTGGTTTGGGCCCACTTGTCCTCTTAAAGGGAAGAGTCAAGACAGAATAATCCAAAGTTGTTGAGAGTAGACAGTTTTGTCCTGATGGAACCGATCTTTTTCAAGATGGCAAGTGACAGTGGCTGAGCCAAGCGTCTCTATCACTTCTAGTATCTTTTGATCGTAAGTCAGAGTCCGCTCGATGTGGAGCCACCCGCTGTTGTGGAGGATTTTATTACAAATGCCTGGAAAAATATGGCTTGTTGCGTGGAGAAATGTGCTAACGGATCATCTAAGACGTCTCTGCGGCAATATTCACATTGAGTGAAATTCTTATCTTATGTATTGTTGAATGCTAACAGTGTTAGCACTTTCAGCAGCTGTCTGTAGCCTGATCTGTTGGGTCCCGTTAATGCACGATTACAGAGAAATAAGAAATAAGCGGCTCATAACTTTTAATGTCCACACGAAAGCAAACATTAGGAGAACCACCGCACAGTCCTCAAAAATATGATTTAATAAACACCCGAACTGAGGCTAGCCTGTTAGCTGGTGGTTTGGACACACACACACTGAGCCACTCACACTCCGCCACCTTTATGCATTAATGCATTCATTGTGAACCCTTTTGGTTACTTAGGTTAACTGAGATATCAATTTTAAATGAATAAATGGACTGCATTTATATCACGCTTTTCCATCTGCATCAGATGCTCAAAGCGCTTTACAGTAATGCCTCACATTCAACCCGATGTCAGGGTGCTGCCATACAAAGTACTCACTACACGTCCGGAGTTGTCCTGAAAAAAAATCTCCTTTTTGTACCAAAATAAAAACGTTTTCCATTTATTCAAGTCACAGTACTGACCTGGATCAGTGCTGATCAATGATAAGTGATCAAAAACTAAAAATGTCTGATATCAAAACAGATACTGATGGAGACATTTCATTCTTGAGCACTCGTTTGCTTTTCAATTCACATTCCCAGATAACAAACATCTAGAAACTTTGTTTTTGCTAGTGTTTCTTACAGTGGCAGCGCCAAGGGGGGGCTTGGGGGGGCTTAAGGCCCCCCCAATAATGAGCCAAGCTCCTCTTCAGCCCCCCAATAATTCTGGCAATAATGTGAATAGCGAGTGACATATTTATGGATCTCAACTGCAGTTTTGCGCTGAGAATGTCTCAATATTGTGTAACTGAGCAAAGTGATGAATGTGTGTGTTTGGTGATCCACCAATGCTGAATCACCCTTCACAAACAGAATTTTCAGTTTTGCAAATAAACATTTATTTGTAAAAACCCACACACAAGTGACAAATCAGAAACTTGTTTGTGGATCACAGAGCACGTGTACAAATCAAAGGATATTTGGAAATCACCCTCTGTGCATTTGGAAGTATTAATGAGACAAATTTAACTCCATACTCCAAAAATTTAAGTTTCCTAAATATTTATTACGGCCACTCTTAAAACTTCACTTATCTTTATAATTTTATTACTAGTAAATTTTACAATTGATTTAGATGAGATATACTTATTATCTCACAGGAATATATCACAATTATCTGGGAACTACGTTTTGAGCAGGAATTCATCAGACACGTCGGCCGCAGCCACGCACTAACACAGAATATACAGAAGCTGTATATCGTTGTTCGGCAATCATTCTAAGTGATGTGTGTGTGCATTGATACCACATTTTAGAGGAGCTTGGGTGACTAAAACACATACCTTGGTATTTATAAAGCAATTTACTATATATTGTTCATTTCGATGACTTTTACCACAGCCCCCCCAACAAAAATTTCCTGGTGCTGCCACTGGTTTTTTATTACCTGGAGGGCCAGGAAGGCCTGGAGGACCCGGTACGAACACAGGTGACGTCAAGATTTTCTCATTGGTTTTCTGCTCAGCTACATCAGCGCTGTTGGACAGCAGGGCCATCTTCAACAAGCAGTTATTAAAGAAGAAGAAGAAAACTGGTTGACAAATATTCATACTCAAAGAATGAGGTATCAGTTTCAGATCATGTTTCAGATCATATCTGGTATTCAAAGTGCTGCCTGCACAACCCTAAATTAATTTAACACAAATTCAGTTAACATTCTTTTTATATATATCGTATGGTCTGCACTGGCAAACAGGACAGGAAAATTACACACTTGATGGCTAAACTGAAGCAAATTTATGTTCACCTTTGATATCCTGTGCAAAAGATGAAAGCTGGTCATCCATCTGCAGCAGGTCTACAAGCTGTAAGCCAGACGCAGAGAGGGCCAGTACTGGGTAACCCTTCTGCATTATTCAGCACGACTGTGTAATTCCCTGCTTCCCATGTGAAAGGGGGAACAAAAACGTCTTTGATCTCTATATGACATAATGTAGAGTTGGAACTCTGAGGAATTAGTTCAAATAACTCTGTGCTGAACAGCTTGCAAATGAGAATTGCCAACAAGCACGTGCATGTACATGCATTGTTGTGGGTTGGAGGTGCCCACCTGCTCAGCAATACATAACTATTATGCAACACTACAATTTGTCACTTTGGGCACAGGTGACAAATTGTGTAACAGAAAGAAGGTGCTTGGCTGTGATTATGGATATTATTTTTTCTTAAACTGCAGCAGCATGTGGTGCAGTGCACACTATCGACATCCAGAACACACTGCTGAGCGTCAAACAAATTGTCAGCCAATTTACACACATATGTCAAAGTAATCA
Organism: Thalassophryne amazonica; assembly: GCF_902500255.1. Lineage (NCBI taxonomy): Eukaryota > Metazoa > Chordata > Actinopteri > Batrachoidiformes > Batrachoididae > Thalassophryne > Thalassophryne amazonica. The sequence goes on from NC_047119.1 coordinate 20,175,723, forward strand.
AGGAGTTACAGCAAAGGACTGCTTAGCCACGTTATTTTGTCATATTTCTTTTGGCTGCTCCAGTGTTTGCTCGAGGTCACAAAGGTGGATGTGGTGTGCATCCGCATGTTGATTTGGTGCAAGTTTTTGGCGCCAGATGCCCTTCATGCTGCATCTCAAGATATACGTGGAGAATGGGGCACGGAATCTGGGTGAAGCACTTGAACAACTATTAGGGATCAAATACTGAAAAATTAGATTATAATGTACAAAAAATACATTCTTCTGTTTTTTCTCAAATAGATACATAAATAGGTATAAAAAGCTGTGTTTTAGATGGAGATTATCCTACAAACAGACATTTAAAACCAGCAGAACAAAGAAAATTTTTTTTTTATTGTCGTTTCTGTTGGCTTTAACAGGACACTGTCAGAAACTGACACGGTTTCCATGGTGAAGGACAAATACAACAAAATTCACCACCTACTCAGATTTCAGTGGCGAGAAAGCAGATTTCTGATCTTAAATCACTGAGAAACCCAAAGCTTATATTTAATCCAACTGGACATTTTTCCTGAAAATGACAAGAAATTCCTGTTTTGGCAGTTAATCCTAGTGAAATCACTGCTTGCTCTATTTTAGTAACTGATATGTACGGTGAGAGAAATTATTTTGTTGAAGAGATAAACAGAATATTACAAAATCATTGTTGAATATCTTATCTTTGATCTTATGGCAATGCAGGAGGGAATTGGTTTTAGATGTAGAAAACGTACAGTGGTTGGCACATCTACCCTAAATGTTTGCTTCAATCACTACTAAGCTGCTAACGTAAGTGAACTGTGAAAATGCCAAATCGATAAACCGCAACATTTTATTATATGAATTTAGCTTTGGCTTAGTTTTATGGCTAAAACCTTGAAAAACAGACCTAAAGAGTTGAAATTTTAATATGCTGACACTGAGTCCCAAAAAGCTGTGAATAACTTATTAAACAAACAAAATTAAACAGTATCTTACATTCAACATACAATTTATTCACACTATAGAAAGGATTAAACAAATAATATTTTTAAGCAATAAAATTACAAACAGCAAATAAATATATTCAATTCCCTTCATCTGGTTTGGCCTCCAACTCTTCCGTCTCCTTCAGGTGATCCTTGCTAGCTTCACGCGATGTGTCGATTTCGCTTATTGGGTACAATCGCCAATAGCAACAAGCATGAAATGATTTTAGGATTTATGATTACACAAATGTCTTCGAGCAATAAACTTTATTTAAAAAAAAATGCTTGCTGACTTAAAGCAAATTCCTGGACGCTAATTCATCCCCTATTGGTTCACTAAATGGTAATCCGCTAACAAAAAGATAGCTTTGCTAATTAGCTGTTAGCTGAGCTGTGCAGACCACTGGAAATACTTTTTTTTTGCTCTTGCTTGCCTCTACTGGTGGTTGGTTCTCACTGCGGTATTGTATCACTTCCTGTTCCGGAGCACAGCGGTGTTTTTCTGTATCTGTTTAATCTGCGCAGTTAGATTGATCTAGTTACCTAGATAACGATTTGTTTCACAGTGTAATCTTCACGTGCCTTAACTAAAGCACTCCCTCTGCTGAATCACCTCTAAATTATTTACTTTGTGTGTTTTTAGGAATCCGCTAGCTTAGCGCAGCTACTAGCTCTTAGCCGGTTTAGCATGGCGGCTTCTCCTGTCTCTCCCGCACTTTTCTGCTCTGGGTGTGAAATGTTTAGTTATTCCTCGGCCTCCTTTAGCAGTAATGGTACTTGTAATAAGCAGTGGTGTCAAAAGTACACACATTTGTTACTTAAGTAGAAGTACAGATACTGCAGTTTAAAAACACTCTGGTAAAAGTTGAAGTATCAACTTGACCTCTTTACTCAAGTAAAAGTGAAAAAGCATGTGCTCCAAAACCTACTTAAAGTATAAAAGTATAAAGTAACCTTTAAAAAAAAAAAATGTAGATGCCACTATATGAATTGAAAGCTTAATTTAAAAACTGATTCGTTCTACATGTGGCCCAAGACCCCAAACCCAAAATTACCCCCAACACCACCTGCATGAAAATGTTTCAATTCTAGAAGCTGTGAAATGCAATCTGGGACTATTCCAGACAATAAACTGCAGTGAGTGCAGCATCCATTTAGCGAAGAAAAAAAAAATACAACTTTCCTTATTCAAATTCATTTCAGTAGTATTCTGCTCTTACAAGGATGCAGCAGTTTTCTAGTTTGGCAGATAGTTCTGGAGGAAATCACTGAAGAAAGTTAACACATTGAAAATATGTTTTGACCGAAACAAACTGTCATTAAATAAGACAGGGATGAAGTGGAGGTAGTCACTAGGTGTTCACAGGAAACACTTATTTATTTATGTATGTATGTATTTATTTATGTATGTTCATTGCTTTTATATTTTCTGTTGTGTTTCTATTCAGGTTCTTTTTGCCTCTCTCTAAAATTGTATATAATAATCATTAGATTATTAATATATAAACAAAAATAAATTTAAGAAATATTACAATTTGAAAACAAATGCACCCGAACGTGATGCTTAATGCTAACTTTTAACATTGAAAATGCCATAGACATGCTAACGCGTTAGCGTCGCTCCTGTTTTTAAGTTATAAAATACATCTATCAACTGTTTCAGAAGACCATAACAGGTCGGTTTAACATAGAAAAGGTAAATAATACTCACAGACGTATGCTCTTTAGGGTTTTAGCGGGGGGAAATTAAGCGGAAGAAAGAAAGAATAAACGAAGCAATAGGTCGAAGCATTGCTTCAATCTGCGAACCACTGCTTGGATTGGTTCACGGTTCAAAGCAAAGCCGCGCTGCAGAAAAGTTGATTACAGGCGCACATGACATGAAATATATATATATATAAACATTAAACTGAAGCCAAGAGTAACGAGGCTGTTTGTTTGATAAATGTAAGGAATAGAAAGTACAGATACTTGTGTGAAAATGTAATGAGTAGAAGTCAGAAGTAGGCAGAAAAATAAGTAAAGGAGTAAAGTATAGATACCTAAAAAGTGTACTTAAGTACAGTAACGAAGTATTTGTACTTCGTTACTTGACACCTCTGGTAATAAGTGTAGCTTATTCGTAGCTTTGGAGGCCAGGCTGGGCGAATTGGAGACTCGGCTCCGCACCGTGGAAAATTCTACAGCTAGCCAAGCCCCTGTAGTCGGTGCGGACCAAGGTAGCTTAGCCGCCGTTAGTTTCCCTCTGGCAGATCCCGAGCAGCCGGGAAAGCAGGCCGACTGGGTGAATGTGAGGAGGAAGCGTAGTCCTAAACAGAAGCCCCGTGTACACCGCCAACCCGTTCACATTTCTAACCGCGACACACCCGCCGAGGATCAAACGCTGGTTATTGGCGACTCTGTTTTGAGAAATGTGAAGTTAGCGACACCAGCAACCATAGTCAGTTGTCTTCCGGGGGCCAGAGCAGGCGACATTGAAGGAAATTTGAAACTGCTGGCTAAGGCTAAGCGTAAATTTGGTAAGATTGTAATTCACGTCGGCAGTAATGACACCCGGTTACGCCAATCGGAGGTCACTAAAATTAACATTGAATCGGTGTGTAACTTTGCAAAAACAATGTCGGACTCTGTAGTTTTCTCTGGGCCCCTCCCCAATCGGACCGGGAGTGACATGTTTAGCCGCATGTTCTCCCTGAATTGCTGGCTGTCTGAGTGGTATCCAAAAAATGAGGTGGGCTTCATAGATAATTGGCAAAGCTTCTGGGGAAAACCTGGTCTTGTTAGGAGAGACGGCATCCATCCCACTTTGGATGGAGCAGCTCTCATTTCTAGAAATCTGGCCAATTTTCTTAAATCCTCCAAACCGTGACTATCCAGGGTTGGGACCAGGAAGCAGAGTTGTAGTCTTACACACCTCTCTGCAGCTTCTCTCCCCCTGTCATCCCCTCATTACCCCATCCCCGTAGAGACAGTGCCTGCTCCCAGACCACCAATAACCAGCAAAAATCTATTTAAGCATAAAAATTCAAAAAGAAAAAATAATATAGCACCTTCAACTGCACCACAGACTAAAACAGTTAAATGTGGTCTATTAAACATTAGGTCTCTCTCTTCTAAGTCCCTGTTAGTAAATGATATAATAATTGATCAACATATTGATTTATTCTGCCTTACAGAAACCTGGTTACAGCAGGATGAATATGTTAGTTTAAATGAGTCAACACCCCCGGGTCACACTAACTGCCAGAACGCTCGTAGCACGGGCCGAGGCGGAGGATTAGCAGCAATCTTCCATTCCAGCTTATTAATTAATCAAAAACCCAGACAGAGCTTTAATTCATTTGAAAGCTTGACTCTTAGTCTTGTCCATCCAAATTGGAAGTCCCAAAAAACAGTTTTATTTGTTGTTATCTATCGTCCTCCTGGTTGTTACTGTGAGTTTCTCTGTGAATTTTCAGAACTTTTGTCTGACTTAGTGCTTAGCTCAGATAAGATAATTATAGTGGGCGATTTTAACATCCACACAGATGCTGAGAATGACAGCCTCAACACTGCATTTAATCTATTATTAGACTCAATTGGCTTTGCTCAAAATGTAAATGAGTCCACCCACCACTTTAATCATATCTTAGATCTTGTTCTGACTTATGGTATGGAAATTGAAGACTTAATAGTATTCCCTGAAAACTCCCTTCTGTCTGATCATTTCTTAATAACATTTACATTTACTCTGATGGACTACCCAGCAGTGGGGAATAAGTTTCATTACACTAGAAGTCTTTCAGAAAGCGCTGTAACTAGGTTTAAGGATATGATTCCTTCTTTATGTTCTCTAATGCCATATACCAACACAGTGCAGAGTAGCTACCTAAACTCTGTAAGTGAGATAGAGTATCTCGTCAATAGTTTTACATCCTCATTGAAGACAATTTTGGATGCTGTAGCTCCTCTGAAAAAGAGAGCTTTAAATCAGAAGTGCCTGACTCTGTGGTATAACTCACAAACTCGCAGCTTAAAGCAGATAACCCGTAAGTTTGAGAGGAAATCGCGTCTCACTAATTTAGAAGATCTTCACTTAGCCTGGAAAAAGAGTCTGTTGCTCTATAAAAAAAAGCCCTCCGTAAAGCTAGGACATCTTACTACTCATCACTAATTGAAGAAAATAAGAACAACCCCAGGTTTCTTTTCAGCACTGTAGCCAGGCTGACAAAGAGTCAGAGCTCTATTGAGCTGAGTATTCCTTTAACTTTAACTAGTAATGACTTCATGACTTTCTTTGCTAATAAAATTTTAACTATTAGAGAAAAAATTACTCATAACCATCCCAAAGACGTATCGTTATCTTTGGCTGCTTTCAGTGATGCCGGTAATCTTTCTCTCCGATTGTTCTGTCTGAGTTATTTTCATTAGTTACTTCATCCAAACCATCAACATGTCTATTAGACCCCATTCCTACCAGGCTGCTCAAGGAAGCCCTACCATTATTTAATGCTTCGATCTTAAATATGATCAATCTATCTTTATTAGTTGGCTATGTACCACAGGCTTTTAAGGTGGCAGTGATTAAACCATTACTTAAAAAGCCATCACTTGACCCAGCTATCTTAGCTAATTATAGGCCAATCTCCAACCTTCCTTTTCTCTCAAAAATTCTTGAAAGGGTAGTTGTAAAACAGCTAACTGATCATCTGCAGAGGAATGGTCTATTTGAAGAGTTTCAGTCAGGTTTTAGAATTCATCATAGTACAGAAACAGCATTAGTGAAGGTTACAAATGATCTTCTTATGGCCTCAGACAGTGGACTCATCTCTGTGCTTGTTCTGTTAGACCTCAGTGCTGCTTTTGATACTGTTGACCATAAAATTTTATTACAGAGATTAGAGCATGCCATAGGTATTAAAGGCACTGCACTGCGGTGGTTTGAATCATATTTATCTAATAGATTACAATTTGTTCATGTAAATGGGGAATCTTCTTCACAGACTAAGGTTAATTATGGAGTTCCACAAGGTTCTGTGCTAGGACCAATTTTATTCACTTTATACATGCTTCCCTTAGGCAGTATTATTAGACGGCATTGCTTAAATTTTCATTGTTACGCAGATGATACCTAGCTTTATCTATCCAACTGTTTGTTAACGTGTGCAGTCTGTTATTTTGTGAGGTTTACCTTCTGTTTCAGCTGTAAGATGGACGCCTTGATCTGGTAAAAGTCGTCACAGGTGGCTGAACACGTTCCAACATTCATGACATTGTCGGCTGTCTCAAAGAGGTGAACTGCTGGGAGTTGGGGAAAAAAAATGTTTCTGTCACACATATCACCAGAAAATTTTCCTTTGAGAAGACAGCAGTGAAAAGACAAAGCAATGATCATATCTGGTTGGTTTAAATACCATTGTTGTTTTCAGCTTTGATTTTAAGACTTCTGCAGAGTATACCGGCCTAATGTCGGCTCATAAATTGTTCCGCAGAAATGAAGCCTGAGAGGAAGAGGCTCTACAGCCCATCAACTTCTTCATCATGCTTGGAGCACTCAGCAGGCCAGCGTCCTGACACAGCAGGCCATGTGGCAGCACATATGGCTCAATAATTTCAACAGGATAAGGAGCAGCATATTCATGCAGTCTTTTATATGTGAGCAGAAGAACCTTAAAGTCTGCACTAATGTGAGAAGATGCTCGTCCTAACAACAATATATATATATATATATATATATATATATATATATATATATATATATATATATATATATATATATATATATATATACTCAACAAAAATATAAATGCAACACTTTTGGTTTTGCTCCCATTTTGTATGAGATGAACTCAAAGATCTAAAACGTTTTCCACATACACAATATCACCATTTCCCTCAAATATTGTTCACAAACCAGTCGAAATCTGTGATAGTGAGCACTTCTCCTTTGCTGAGATAATCCATCCCACCTCACAGGTGTGCCATATCAAGATGCTGATTAGACACCATGATTAGTGCACAGGTGTGCCTTACACTGCCCACAATAAAAGGCCACTCTGAAAGGTGCAGTTTTGTTTTATTGGGGGGGGGGGGGATACCAGTCAGTATCTGGTGTGACCACCATTTGCCTCATGCAGTGCAACACATCTCCTTCGCATCATCCGTGAAGAGAACACCTCTCCATGCCAAACGCCAGCGAATGTGAGCATTTGCCCACTCAAGTCGGTTACGACGACGAACTGGAGTCAGGTCGAGACCCCGATGAGGACGACGAGCATGCAGATGAGCTTCCCTGAGACGGTTTCTGACAGTTTGTGCAGAAATTCTTTGGTTATGCAAACCGATTGTTTCAGCAGCTGTCCGAGTGGCTGGTCTCAGATGATCTTGGAGGTGAACATGCTGGATGTGGAGGTCCTGGGCTGGTGTGGTTACACGTGGTCTGCGGTTGTGAGGCTGGTTGGATGTACTGCCAAATTCTCTGAAACGACTTTGGAGACGGCTTATGGTAGAGACATGAACATTCAATGCACGAGCAACAGCTCTGGTTGACATTCCTTCTGTCAGCATGCCAATTGCACGCTCCCTCAAATCTTGCGACATCTGTGGCATTGTGCTGTGTGACAAAACTGCACCTTTCAGAGTGGCCTTTTATTGTGGGCAGTCTAAGGCACCTGTGCACTAATCATGGTGTCTAATCAGGATCTTGGTATGGCACACCTGTGAGGTGGGATGGATTATCTCAGCAAAGGAGAAGTGCTCACTATCACAGATTTATACTGGTTTGTGAACAATATTTGAGAGAAATGGTGATATTGTGTATGTGGAAAAAGTTTTAGATCTTTGAGTTCATCTCATACAAAATGGGAGCAAAACCAAAAGTGTTGCGTTTATATTTTTGTTGAGTGTATATATATATATACACATACATACATACATACACACACACATACGAGGTCTGTCTGTAAAGTATCGTATCTTTTTATTTTTTTCAAAAACTATATGGATTTCATTCATGTTTTTACGTCAGACATGCTTGAACCCTCGTGCGCATGCGTGAGTTTTTCCACGCCTGTCGGTGACGTCATTCGCCTGTGAGCACGCCTTGTGGAAGGAGTGGTCCCGCCCCCTCGTCGGATTTTCATTGTCTGGAAATGGCGGAATGAAAAGGACTTTTTTTCCAGAAGCTGTTAGAGACTGGCACCTGGAAACCATTCGAAAAATTTATCTGGCTTTCAGTGAAAATTTTACGGGCTTCACAGAGAATAAGGACTTTAACTACAGGTTTAAGGACCCCTTTAAAGGACGGTCGGTGCGCCGCGCTGCGAGCTGCGACGACGCAGCACAAACCACTGGATCATTTCTAAGCTGATGGCTCTGTGGATACGAGACCGTCGTGTGCTCTTTCTCTGGTTATCACAAGACCTGGACATCAGCCATTTTCCAGCAGATTTCACTTTTAACAAGAGATTTTGTCATGGAAAGCCGCGCGGAGGCTTCGCGCGTCACGACTGATTCGCTGATGAAGCGAGACAAAGGAACACCTCCGTTTCGGCGTGTTAGAGGACAAGTTGGGACAGTATAAAAGAACTTGTGGAGAGCTGGACATGTCCCAACTTGTCCTCTGGCGAAAAGAAACGCCGTGATGAAGCCTCACAGGACATGTTCTGGCATGTCCAGCTCATGCACAATCACAATCGGATATTCACACGACTGGAAAGCAACCGGAATCCATCTGAAATCCACCTTTAAGTCGTCCTATGAGACCAACACCGAGGTGGTTTTGTCCCGCGTAATGAACGGCTCCTTGGCGCGTCCCTCGGCTTCTTTTTCCATGAAAAAAAACCTCCTCTAACGGTGGAATGTGGCGGACAAAGTGCTGATGTCCACATCTTCTGCCTTTTTGTGAAAGTCAGACGAGGTCCCGGATCAACAAAGCTTTCACGTTGGAAATGATCTGGTTGTTTGTACGGGATGTCAGCCTGTCCATCGGCGCTGGGAGCACGCTGCGCTCTCAGCAGTTGTGGGCTGTCCTTAAAGGGGCAGTAATACTCCTTAATCTGTTTAATCCCCATAAAATCATCCCTGAAAGCCATATTAATTTTTCAAACGGTGTCCACCTCGAGGTCTCTTACAGTTTCTGGAAAAAAATTGATGCAGCAAAGATCCAAATCGTTCAGACATTTATTCGCAATAAAAAATAGACGAGAGGGGTGGACCACACCTCACTCAAAGCCTGCTCACAGGCGAATGACGCAACCGACAGGCATGAAAAAAACTCACGCATGCGCACGAGGGTTCAAGCTTGTCTGACGCAATCACACGTGATTCAAATCCATATGGTTTTTGAAAAAAATAAGGTCGGATACTTTTCTAACAGACCTCGTATTTCGTATTGTTACATGGGAAACAAGGTACCAGTAGATTCAGTAGATTCTCACAAATCCAACAAGACCAAGCATTCATGATATGCACACTCTTAAGGCTATGAAATTGGGCTATTAGTAGAAAAAAGTAGAAAACGGGGTGTTCACAATAATAAGAGTGTGGCATTCAGTCAGTGAGTTCGTCAGTTTTGTGGAACAAACAGGTGTGAATCAGGTGTCCCCTATTTAAGGATGAAGCCAGCACCTGTTGAACATGCTTTTCTCTTTGAAAGCCTGAGGAAAATGGGATGTTCAAGACACTGTTCAGCAGAACAGCGTAGTTTGATTAAAGAGTTGATTTTAGAGGGGAAAACTTATACGCAGGTGCAAAAAAATTATAGGCTGTTCATCTACACTGATCTCCAATGCTTTAAAATGGACAAAAAAACAGAGACGTGTGGAAGAAAACGGAAAACAACCATCAAAATGGTTAGAAGAATAACCAGAATGGCAAAGGCTCACCCATTGATCAGCTCCAGGATGATCAAAGACAGTCTGGAGTTACCTGTAAGTGCTGTGACAGTTAGAAGACGCCTGTGTGAAGCTAATTTATGTGCAAGAATCCCCCGCAAAGTCCCTCTGTTAAATAAAAGACATGTGCAGAAGAGGTTACAATTTGCCAAAGAACACATCAACTTGGCTAAAGAGAAATGTAGGAATATTTTGTGGACTGATGAGAGTAAAATTGTTCTTTTTGGGTCCAAGGGCCGCAGACAGTTTGTGAGACGACCCCCAAACTCTGAATTCAAGCCACAGTTCAAAGTGAAGACAGTGTAGCATGGTGGTGCAAGCATCATCATATGGGCATGTTTCTTCTACTATGGTGTTGGGCCTATATATCGCATACCAGGTATCATGGATCAGTTTGGATATGTCAAAATACTTGAAGAGGTCATGTGCCTTATGCTGAAGAGGACATGCCCTTGAAATGGGTGTTTTAACAAGACGATGACCCCAAGCACACTAGTAAATGAGCAAAATCTTGGTTCCAAACCAACAAATTAATGCCTCGCAGATGTGAAGAAATCATGAAGAACTGTGGTTATACAACTAAATACTAGTTTAGTGATTCACAGGATTGCTAAAAAAAAAAGCAGTTTGAACATAATAGTTTTGAGTTTGTAGCGTCAACAGCAGATGCTACTATTATTGTGAACACCCCCTTTTCTACTTTCTTTTACTAATAGACCAATTTCATAGCCTTACGAGTGTGCATATCCTGAATGCTTGGTCTTGTTGGATTTGTGAGAATCTACTGAATCTACTGGTACCTTGTTTCCCATGTAACAATAAGAAATATACTCAAAACCTGGATTAATCTTTTTAGTCACATAGCACTACTATTATTCTGAACACTACTGTACATATACACACACACACACACACACATATACATATATATATATATACATATACATATATATATATATATATACACACACACACACACACACACACACACTTGAACATGGCAAGCCAGAGAATAGTATTTATAGAAAATTTGGTAAAAAAAAAAAAAAATACTTGCAATTTTGAACAGCTTACCATGAACCATAGCTGGAGTTCAGTCAGAAAACTCACATTTAAGCATATTTATTGCAACAGCAGAATATAGTTCGAGTTTGGCATCTAGGGTCTGACCTCATCACTCCCTGCAGATGCTTGCTTGTGATATTGCAGAATGATGATAAGATATACAAATTTCCCCCAGTCAGAGCCCACAGGGGGATGTTTGGGTGGACACAGGGCTGAGCAGCAGCAGTGACATTGATGCAGCAGCGGCAGCCTTTGACAGGCAGAAAGAGAACTGGGAAATTTACTTCTTAAACAGACTGCCCAAATTGGAGGGAGTGTTTAGTGGATATATATATATATAATTACTTCAGACGTATCACTAGAAGCCTAATTCCACGCATTGGTATACTGGGACAAAGGCCGGGTCAGCTCTGGGAACATGATCTGGTCCTGCTCATCCACCACCGGTGGCATGGTGGTGGTTAGCACTCTTGCCTCACAACAAAAAGCTCCTGCAATCGCATCCCGCCTAATTTCTGTGTGGAGTTTGCATGTTCTCTCTGTGTCTGGGTGGGTTTCCTCTGGGCTCTCTGGTTTCCTTCCACAATCAAAAACTCCTTTCCCTGCCCATCACCAAGTCAGCATACCTACAGTGCATCCAGAAAGTATTCACAGCACTTCACCTTTTACACATTTTATTATGTTAAAGCCTTATTCCAAAATGAAGTAAATTCATTTTTCCCCCTCAAAATTCTACTCACAACACCCCATAATGACAACAAAAATAAAAAACTAAGAAATCATACGTACGTAAGTATTCACACCCTTTGCTCAGTATTTTGTTGATGCACCTTTGGCAGCAATTGAAGAGTTCATATGCAAAACCCAGTATCTCCTAAACCATAAATTTTTAGTTGAGACCAACATGTACTTGGCTGTGAAGGGGACCATCAGTGTGCAAAATATGAAAGAATTTGAACAAACTGTTTTCATTTTATTGATGAAAGTCTGTGTATTTCCAAATATGGTTTCCTTTAAATCTCCATTTTCAACTGCATTTTTCTCCATTTAAAGAGAAGAACACTTACTGGGTTTTGCATCTGAACTCTTCAATTACAGCCTCAAAGTCTTCTTGAATATGATGTCACAAGCTTGGTGCACCTATCTTTGGGAAGTTTTGCCCATTCCTCTTTGCAGCACCTCTCAAGCTCCATCAGGTTGGATGGGGCTTATTTTCAGATCTCTCCAGAGATGTTCAATCAGATTCAGGTCTGGGCTCTGGCTGGGCCACTCAAGGACATTCACAGAGTTGCCCTGAAGCCACTCCTTTGATATCTTGGCTGTGTGCTTAAGGTCATTGTTCTGCCGAAAGATGAACCGTCGCCCCAGTCTGAGGTCAAGAGCGTTCTGGAGCAGGTTTTCATCCAGGATGTCTCTGTACATTGCTGCATTCATCTTTCCCTCAATCCTGACTAGTCTCCCAGTTCCTGCTGCTGAAAAACATCTCCCCAGCATGATGTTGCCACCACCATGATTCACTGTAGGGATGGTGCCTGGTTTCCTCCAAACATGACACCTGGCATTCACACCAAAGAGTTCAATCTTTGTCTCATCAGACCAGAGAATTTTGTTTCTCATGGCCTGAGAGTCCTTTAGGCACCTTTTGTCAAACTCCAGGTGGGCTGCCATGTGCCTTTTATGAAGGAATGGCGGCCACTCTACCATACAGGCCTGACTGGTGGATTGCTGCAGAGATGGTTGTTCTTTTGGAAGGTCGTCCTCTCTCCATAGATGAATACTGGAGCTCTGACAGAGTGGCTATGGGATCCAAGGATCTGCATTTTGATTTGGATCTGCTGTGGCAACCCCAAGTAAAAACAAGGCAGCAGCTGAAGGGACTCACTATTAACACCAGAGAATCTCTTTGGATCCTGGAAGGCAACCACCCAGGAAGACATCTGATCCAACCCCACCTGCTGAAAGTAACCATCTATCTGCTACCGCCAGGATAAATGTGGACATCCCCTTGGCCTTCTCCGGCTGCTGGGGTCCTCAACAATGATTCACCTGAATGCCAGATCATGCCCAAAGAAATGCAACACACGATGTTCCCTCACAACCAAAGTGATATTCCTCATGTTAGTCTCATGAGGTAACAAAGGATCTCTTGGCACCAAATGACACAAAGTATTGCTATTCTGCTCCTCCGGTGAGTGCGTGTTGGTCAGCGCTTTGGGGACATAGTCAGCCAAAATGATCTTTATTTAGAAACCTAATAAAATATTAAAGTTTATGGAATAATCTTTCAGCTTTGGAGAAAGAGAGGGAGGAGTAGGTAAAACAGGCTCCCCTGCACATATGCATATATTTCATAGCTGAGAGAAAGTGTCTGGACAGGCTTTTTTTGTTTCCTTCTATAACGTGCTGCAAACCAGCGGGACACGAAGCAGGAGCGTGTCTACAAGTCCCTTCATTTCTCACTCTCCAGTTTCTCCTCCACGGTTTAGTAATGGCAGATAAACTCATGAGAGGAAGCAACAAATCTCCAGCTCCTGACTGCTTCACTGGCAAAGCTTCTGTTGTTTTTTTTAATCTCCAAAACCATTTGTGATGTTGTCTTCATACACACCCAGCAAATCCAGAAAGTCCAGGAGTCACCGGTGGGTGGGTCACTTTAGGGGGTCAGTTATTTGAGAGACAGAACCATTCTGACAAGCGTAAGGAGCTGAAATTTAATGACTACCAGCTGGATCATTCTGCAAACCAAATAATGTGTGGTCGCATCCACATCGCACTCACACGTGAACCTGAAAAAAGAAAACGTCTGAGTAAGAGCGCTATCCTCACCTCTCTCCCCCATGGTGCATGTTTTGCCATCCTTTTCCAGGAAATATCCTTTCTCACACTCACACCTGTAGCTCCCTGCAGAATTGATGCAGATCTGAGAGCAAACGCTTGCATTTTTGTCTGCACATTCGTCAATGTCTTCATTGTTGAAGAGGCAGAAAGAGAAATAGACAAATATTTTAGAAAAAAGCAAAAAGTTTTAACACTAGACAAAAGTAAGTGTAGTCCCTTTTTATTTTTTTTAATCAGTTAAGTTGCGCGTGAAAAAGATCGTCTTTGACATCACTGTTATTTTGTTTCTTAGTATGCAAATCAATGATTCACAGTAGCCAATAATAACAAAATTAGCCTTTTCTGGAAACATTTTAGAATTTTGACCACGTGGTCAGTGCCAACATCATGGAGGTGAAGAAACATAGTAAACCTTCAGCTGTGACTGAAAGTCCAAAAACAAAAAAAAAAACAAAAAGAAAAAAACAAAGGAAATTTAACTCTCAAGTCCCCGAGTGGGCTCATTTATGACCCTGGGCACTATTTTTCTAATTTTAATTGGAAAAATGTTTCCTACCATGAATTTGTCAGTCTATTTGTCCTGCATTTATCGCAAGTATCGGCTGATCCAAATTTATGTGAGGTCACTTATGACCCCGGGAAGATCTATGAGGTTTTTGACATTATACCTTCAGATGGTATTGTAATTTGCCAACTCTAATCATTATATTTTAGTGTTTTGCAGGGAAGCCAACAGACCTAGAATAGCAAGATTTACAGCCGCACAAGTATCAAGACTGATTCTTGATGCTCAGAGTGAGGATGAAAAGGACGATGGACAAATATTTCAGAGAGTGAAATAAATATGACAAACCCTAAAACAATCATAGAACTAAAAAAAGACTACAGAAAACAATAAAAAAAAAAAACTCTCATACTTAGATATAGAGTTGAGCATTATAGATAGTTTAGTACAGCTGTTTTCGACAAATGGGATGATTTTAACTTTCATATTGTAAAATTTCCTTGCATGAGTAGTAACATACCGAGTAAACCTACATACGGTGTTTACACCTCTCAATTAGTCAGAATTGGTCACATCTGTGATAATTACCAAAGTTTTTCCACTAGATAACATAAACTTAATAGTAGATTAGTTAAACAAGGGTTTCTGTATAACAAATTGGTTCTTCAGTTCAAAAGATTTTCTAATAGACATCAAGAAATAATATCTAAGTTTGGGGTTCCCATTAAAAAACATGTAGACGATGGAATTTCTTCTACCTAGGTTAGCTAACCATAACCTAACAAATAGGGTAAACCTTAGATAAAACCTATAACATATTATATCTGAGCCTTTGTTTATAGAGTTATGCTGCTACAATTATAGCTTAGCCTATTAGCTATTAATTATCTAATAGGCTGTCTCACCCTCATTCACCATATATATATATATATATATATGCTAGTTTAATGTTTAACACTTTAAGTGGTTACTGGGATGATCAGCTGTAATTACATGTGTTCCCACACGAGGGCGAAGCTACTGAATACTATGTTAAAAATATAGCAGAAGAAGAAGAAAGAGCAAGATGTGTAACACTAGCAGCTGCAGGTTTGGTGAATAAACGACCGCCGTTTTTCTCTTTTCTGCAAATATATGTACTTATGTCTCCATATACATTTCTACACACTTTCTTGTTCCCCCCTTTTTAATATTATTATATTTAAGTAAATATTGGAGGAGTGGGGTACAATTAGTTATACCTAACAGCTAACGTTAGCTTATCTAGCCGGCCTTAGCAACGTTCATCGTAGCTTACAAAATAGTTGGTTCCTTTGTGTTTGATAACAATCTTCTCCTGTGATGTCTTATCCTTCTTATGTCTTATTACTTATATTATATATTATACCTTTTTCTTGAGCTGCTTGGGTTGGTAGGGAGAGTTCCCATGGGATAAAAAAGCTTTTTAACCTACCATCCCTGGTTCTCAAGACCAGGCACCTAAGTGGCTCTACTCTACTCTTTTCTACTCTCCTATTTTCCTTTTCCTTTTTAGATATACCTTTGTATACTGGCATAGTTCCACCTTAGAACTGGAATATAATATATAAGATATACCTTACTGAATTTTCATTTATATAGAACTATTCCAATATAAAGTCAATGGGGTCATAAATAACCCCACTCAGTCATATTAGTTGCTAAAATAGTTTGGTCGCTTGAGGGTTAAGCAGAAGAAGAAACAAAGTGGTGCACCCAGCTATTAAACAAAGGCCACCAGAGATCCATATCAGCAAGAACCTAATATACAAACTGGACATACTAACATGAAAGTTTTGCTGATCGTCTGCTGGACATGCATTTATTTTTTTTCCCTAGGTGAAAATCAGAAATCCTGAGTTCTCAATGTTCATTAAACACATCCTCAACTTCAAACCTTCATGTTGTCTCGCCTGCAAGATCTTGCAGCACAAACTCTCTACATTATGCCACATTCCACGTTGCGACTGGGAATGACATCACACCTGAGCTAATTGGCAAAATTGGCTGCAATTTTGCAAGATAGAACATAGATAAAAGATACTTTATAATAACTCGATTTCAACACCAACTACATGATATGAATTTTGTGGAAAAATCAAAAGAGACTGCACCATTAACCAGATGATTTGGAATATTTGTTTCCAACTTATTCCATAAAATTCAATACAGAAAAAAAAATTTAAGGCTTTTTCTTTTCTTTCTTTGCTTTTTCTATGCACCTGAAGTGCATAACCTAAATGTCCTTTTTCTAATTATACTGCACATGCACTGCTCTCTCACCTTAACATTATGGACAAAGTGAACCAACAGTGATGTCTCACCTAGACAGTAGGGCTTTTCTCGGTTCCTGTGGCGCTCACGATCATATCGGTAACCAGGGTAACAGGTGCACACCACCCGACCAAAATGATCTGTACACTGTTGCTCACAGGGGGCGCCAGCACATACGTCATAATCTACAGAAATATGCAATGATTTATGAGGAATTTCAACAATGGAAAGGTAAGAACACATGAGCAGAATGTCATATTAGCTCAAATGACTCTCAGTCCAGATTGTCACAGGTTATTAGTCTCTGAATTAGGCTAAAACAAGAGAAAAACATGCAAAGCAGAGACCTTATGGGACATAATGATATGAGTCCAAATGTATTTTTACCTAATAGACATCCACACAGTTAGGCAACATTTACGTACCTTCAGGAATGCACTGGCCCAGCACAAACTTAAAACCCTTGCAGCATTTCTTTCTGCAAAATATCAAATAACCACATAAGACATGCAAATATACAAATCATCCAAAATTCTGCATGATGTTAGATGTGTGCTGTTAAAAAGAAGCTACAGTATTTATTTTCATCAGTGATTTGGTCTGTTTTAGCAATCGCTGCTTTTAATGTGAGAAACATCTCCACATAAGTGTGGCCAGACTCCATGCGCGCACACACACACACAAACACAGGAGTGATTGCAGGTTTCACTGCTGCCTCTGGTTTGTTGTGACATGTTTTAGTTCATGGCAACCTGCTTTTCAGTAACAGATTTGGGGGGTAGGGGGGCCCACTGGTTTTCTTTTTCTTCTTGAAAAGAAATCTTCTGGTCCCTTTTGGTGAAGTTTAGTATTGACCCTCTGGGACGATACTAAACTTCACCGTTAAAAGGGGTTTGTATCCATCATGGTTTTAGTGAACACATACAGGTCATCCAAGGGGTATTTCCAAGCTCCAATCTCCAGTGGTGAAAAATGAAGCAAATATGGAAGTGTCAAAACCTGCAATTCCTTGAAAGGCCACTTGAGGTTCACTCCAAAACAGAATTAACCCCTGTAGGACTCAATGTTGAAATATCCAGCAGAAATGAACAGATTTACAACCTGATGCTTATGGCTGACATCAAGAATTCGTACCAAGGTCGAGAAAAGGCCGTCCCAAAGGACAGCACGGAGGCTCTGATCGTGGCAGCACAAGAACAACCCCTATTACAGCCGACAAGACCTAAGTTGCAAGCTATGCAAATATGACAGCTATCCAAAGACAGTCCAGCACATAGTAGCAGGACAGCGTGTAGTGAGAGATACAATCAATTGTTGGGAAGCATGTACAGAATCAGAGAAGTTTTATTGCCATATGAATGAACAAGTTCACAACATAAGGAAATTGCTGCGGTACTTGGTGTTAACATAAAAAAGGTACGTCAGTGACGCATATGGATTAGCTGTCTCCAAGTGCCGATGGGGGACACTGCTGAAGGTGGCTGAGAAAGACAGGGAAAAGGTCCTGTGGGACTTCAAATTCCAGACAGACAATCAATTGCTAGCCAACCAACCAAACGTAGTGGTGATTGAAAAGGGAAAGAAGACCGCAGTTGTGATCGATGTGGCAATCCCAGCTGACAGCAATATCAGAAAGAAGGAGCACAAGAAAATCAAGGAGGACCAAGGGCTGAAGGACCAACTGGAGCAGATGTGGAAGGTAAAGTCCAAAGTGGTCCCAGTTGTAACAGTTGAACTAGGAGCTATAACCCCCAAATGGAAGAGTGGCTCCAGGAGATTCCAGGCACAACATCAGAGGTTTCTGTCCATAAGAGTACAGTCCAAGGAACAGCTAAGATTCTGTGCAAAACCCTCAAACTCCCAGGGCTCTGGTAGAGGACCTGAACTGATGTTTGTTTATATATATATATATATATATATATATATATATATATATATATGTTTGAGTGCAGCACGTGTGGTGACTGAATCAGCACGTTTTAACTCTGTCATCGATGTTATGTCTCCAGTTGACTTGTCTGGTGTTGTTTCTGTGTGACATTGTCCCTGTGATTAGAAGGGCACTCAGAGGGTTACTAGTCACTGAGTGGATCCGCACTCAAAACTGCACAGAGCTTGGTCAAGTAATCACTGGGGCCAACATCCTGTATGCCAGTGTATTTACTGAATGACTCCTCCCAGGTCTTTTTACTGATTTCTATTAAAGTTGGTATAATGAATTAACTCTGTCCCCACAGTTGTAAAGACTTAATTTTAGCAAATGACGAGGTATTTGATTTTCAACCAAATGTGGTTAGTGAATTCCAGAACTGCCCTGGCATTGTCAGCTAGAGGTCAATTTTTTGTATGATGGTCATGGACAATGGGGTCAAATGTCAGATTTTGGTTTTCCTTTACTGTCTTCATTCCCATGGCCATGGGTAATGTAACTTCAAATCAGAAAAACTTGTAACAGTACTCACAAATAACAAATCAATTTGTGAAAATAACCTGAGTGAGCCAAACAAGAATGAGAATGCAAACAAACTCCCGGAAAACTGCATACATATGTGGGATATTATTTCAGCATCATGCTTTAAAATCATCATTCCATGAAAATTAGGTAAAGAATCATAATAATAAACCAAACTGTACATTCTGTAATCACATAAATAAGTCAAAAACCAAGGTGGTATTTGTTGATAGTGCAGAATAAAAACACAATTAAAGGATAGTTGTAACATTTTCCAAGATAATTTCATTTGAGATAATTTGTCATTTTTAAAAACATTTTATTTCTAAGTCAGTTCAGCAATGTCTGTGATTTTTGGCTATAGTATAAGTAAAAATGAACTGAAGAATGTCCCTTTGCTAACCTTTAATATTGAAAACAAGGAGAAGATGAAGTGGCACCAAGAGCCAAGATGGCAGTGAAATGACCCAGTGACAAGTTAAAACAACAGAGTCTGGGTCATTAAAGGTCAAGGCATTATGTAGATGAAATAAGCCATAGTAAGGCTGACAGAGGTCAACTGATAATAGCCTACATAAAATATTATGCTGTTTAGATTGAATTTATCCATCAATATCCAATTAGAGAGCACTCAAAACTGCACAAATGCCCCAAATTCCTGCAGCCCGTTGTTTATTTATATGAAACAGAGTTGAAGTACAGATGGGAGCGCGGTTTCACCAAAGTACAAAAATAAATTCATAAAAAAAGTGATTAAAATTTTAAAAGCTACAGTATGCAGGGGTGATTAATTTACTACAATAGTTGCAACAGCTGTATGATTTACCTGCAATAATTGGATAAAATGTGTTTTCATAAGCTTAGAATGAGCCCTTCATATCTACATGGGAGTGCGCCCCTCATGGAAGAAGCCATGTTACACTGCCATATTGATACAGTTGCCCAGAAAGGGGCCATATAGTTCTGACCATTTGCATTTTGCAGTGTGCCTTGATTACTGAGGACAAAAGAAGAGGAATCAGTGGTTGTTCCCCGATACACTGTCTAGTGGTTGGTAGTGGAAGCTAACACATTTGCGAATCTTCATTTTTGTGAAATTTAAGACCATACACAGTTTACGACCAGAGAACAGAAAAAAGCATGGATCTCCATCACCAAAGAAACAAAAACAAATCGTGACTGATGATGGCATAACGCAATCTATACCACTAAATCCTATACACTGTACCTTTAATCTAATCTACTAATTCTAATTAATCTAATTTAATCTAATCTAATTTAATCTAATCTGCAACCAAAAACATTAATTCATTTTCTATACCCACTTAATCCAATCAAGGGCCACAGGGGGTTGGAGTCTATCCCAGCAGTCAAAAGGTGTGAGGTGGAGTACACCAGTCTGTTGCAGGGCCACATATAGATGGAGAAACACCTTACACCCCCCAAAAAAGAGCTCACCCAAATTTCTCTTTCTCGGATATCGAGAGTTCCAATGAACTACCACCAAAATGACTTGCATTTTATAGCTGTGATGGAAAGTGCTCAAAGCATTACTTTGTCATTATTAGTTTGGCCAAAGCAGATGGTCACCCCACTGAGTCTGCTCTGCTTAAGATTTCTTCCAATTAAACACACACACACACACACAGTTGAATACTAGGGGAGCTACGACCACTACCTTTGCACCCCCCTCCAGGACCAACCCAAACCAACCGTTTTAGGTTCGTTAGATGACCCCAAAACACATTCAGGATGTTCCCAAAAAATACAAACTGGCCTCAAGCCAGTTATCCAAGATGGCATCCAAGCTGGCTGCCAAAATTTTTATTTTTTTTTTTTTGGGCTATCTTATTATTTAAACAAGTGTCCTTGAAATAATGCATATTGCTGAAAAAACACATTTCGGTGGCCATTTTGGATCTTAAACCCATGAATTAATTTAGTTTAGGTAAAAATGAGTTTGCTGTGACTTGCAATGGTGTTCCCATTGAATCTCTGTGACATTTAAGTTGTTTATATGTTGTTTAAAGGTGTTTTAGTGAAAACCCCTATTTTGGTGGCCATCTTGGATAACTGGCTTGAGGCCAGTTTTTATTTTTGGGAACATCCTGATTGTGTTTTGGGGTCATCTAAGAAACCTAAAAAGTTGGATTGGTTTAGGCCTGGGTGTGTGTGTGCAAAAGTAGTGGTCGTAGCATCCCTAGTAGAAGGACTTTTTCCTTAACACTGTTGAAAATGTCCGGAAATTATTTCACATCTTTATCTTTACTTCATAATGAAATTAATTCAAGATCAGACTAGCATCTTGTGTCGTGGCAGACATATTGTGTTTCTGTTTCTGTTTGAAAAACTGATGGTATTATTTTCTATCTTGATAAAGATAATGACTTCAGAGGTAGGGATAGGATAAAGAAAAAAAATAATAACTCCAGGTGAACTCTTCACAGCTATCAAGGTCCGTGACACAAAATGGCTGGACACAAATGCAAAGCTCAGACACAGATGAGTCACATTTAAAAGGTTTTACTTAGAGGTGTAAAACTCGAGCTTCAGAAAGTAAAAACTCTCCCATGTGTTGCTTCTACCTGTGCACTTAAAACAGGTGATCTCAATAATTAGCTCATCCACCTGCCTGAAGAGCTGAACTAATTACAATCAGCTGGTTTATTAGGAAGATGGAACAAATATGTGGCTGGACTTTTACTTTCTGAAGCCGGCGTTTTACCCCTCTGGTTTTACTAAAGGTACTGACAGGGTTCAGTACACAATAAATCAGCAATGGCACCAGAAATATTAGGTTAAAGCGTGGGCCAGAAAACAGGCAGGCAGTTCAAAAACACAGCAGGGCAATCAAGACAAAAACCCTCAAGAAACGCACTGGAAGCAAAGGCAGTGAGTCACAACAATATGGTGTGGAAAAAGGGAACAAGGTGAGGCTTAAATACAGAGAGGTAATGAGCAGAAGATGAGGAACAGGTGTGAGGGAAAGATCCAGGGTGTGGGTGTGGAAAGACAGAGGGAAACACCCACCAGCAAGCACCAAGTGACAGACAAGAGAAAGCGGTGAAGCAAAAACCCAAGCATAAAAAAAAAATAATAACAGAAAAATATCACACAAGACATTATAATCCCAATCCTGACAACAACATCTGGACTGGGACTAACAAATTCATTCAAGTTTCCTGAGCTCTTCTGCAGGGGTGCCCAGGTTCGGTCCTCGAGATCTACCTTCCTGACACTCTTAGTCAATAAAGGATACCATCCTACATAATACTCTTGAATATGAAAGAAACTACATTTTTGACAGTTATGAATTTTTTAAAATTCGTTCAATGTTAAAGATAGGGATTTTTTCTGATATTCCAAGATTTTTCCTGACTTTACCCTTTGACCTATGACCTTGAAGATTGAATCAGTTCTTGCCTATCAGGATATGAATCTTCAGTAAAAATTTCATGACAATATGTGAAAAATTGTGGGCTCAAGGATGTTAACAAACAGACAAACGGACTGATAAACAGATAAACAAACAGGGATGATAACATAACCTCCTCCAACTTTGTTCCTGTACGTTAAAATAACTGGTTCCTGAATGAAATACAAGCAAACTGTCCCCTTTTTTGAATAACAACAACAATAACAATATTTTATTGATATTATTCATTTATGTTGCATTTTTATTATATTCATCTCTCATTATACCTCATTGTTCAAAGAGCAAAAACAGCTTGAATCCAAATGAAAAATGATCTCCACAGAGCGTAGATTTGAGAGCATGATGTAAAAGCTGGAAAATTCTATTCTGCATGCAAAACAATGCCCTGCTAAGTGATAACGCTCAGATGTTGTGCATGGGGCTTAAAAAAATTGCAATGAATTAATAAATACTAGGTATATCTGTTTTATCTTGCTTCAGATTTTAAATAAATGTGGTTTCAGTCAACAGAATCAGAGTTTGAGCCCTGCATTTTTGAGAAAACTGAGATTATCATGGACATCCTGATTGTTTTGCCACCTGCACTTTTTTTTATTTAACCTCTGTGTTATTTCACATTGGCCTCTGATCCAGGTCGTTTTACAGGCACCCCGTAAATCTGGGATCAGATTAGTCTGACCTCATTTACTAGGAGTCACCCGTAAGCACTCTAATTACCCTCTAAACACAGGACCTCCCCTGAACAAACACAGCGGACTCGCCTGGTCGCCTTTCGTCCTGCAAGAAAACATGCTAACTCAGAGTGACACGTGTATGCTAATGTAGCCGCTCTAATGTGGACCTGTAGAGCATGTGAACATTCACGTAGAGCCTTGTTGTCACCGCATTTTTGAGAGAAAATTATTAAACATGTCAGAAAACACACACACAGCATGCACAGCACGAGTGCATTTGCTTCAGGATCACAGGTTAGCACTGATGCTAACCACTCATGCACTTAATCTGGCTCGGTGCCACTTGTACACATGCTGATAATCGACCACATTAGACTGAAACAGCACATATTCAAACTTTCAACTAAAGTTCACAGAGTCTGGTAGTTCGTGATTCATTTCCTGTTTACTCTCATGCACGGTAGAACATGCAGGGGGCCCGGTTTGAGTCCATGTGTGAATAAAATAACTGCAACAGCATTTATTTGGACCAAACTTGTTGGAATGCTTGCGTGTCATCCAAGGTCAAAGAGATTTCTCTCTCTCTGTGTGTCTGTCTTTCTTTTTTTGTGAAGAAAAAAGTTCACAGGCCAAGATAAAAAAAATTTAAAAAGCCCAATTCCTGTTGTGTCTGTTGATTTGCGGACCTTCATGCTGGTTATATGGTCACAAATTGAGCTTTAAAAAGGAGTTTTAAGGAGTGAAACTGCTATTTGTGACTGTATAACAGCATGAACATCCACAAATCATCAGACACAACAGGATTATCCCCTAATTGGGCTTTTTAATTTTTTTTTATCTTGGCCTGTGAACTTTTTTCTTCACAAAAAAAAGAAAGAGAGACACATAAGAGCATGAACATCCACAAATCATCAGACACAAGGGGGTTATTCCCATTCTAATCCAATTCCGTTGTTTGCACAGTTTATTTTTCTGTAGGTAATTCGGTCGGCGAGGCTTACCGTGAGGCAGCATTGTGCCAACAGCGGTCAGGGCGCGGCGTAATCCATCAAATGTGAAAATCCATCAAATGTGAAATGATAATTCTGTGTCAGAATCCACATCAATACTTTCGTATGGTAGCTTAAATTCACCCATTTGGGTGGCGGCGTCAGTACGCGACTTTCTCTCACTCTCAGCTAACAGCGCCATTATGACATCTGCGTAGCAGTAAGCGCAGCCGGTGTTCTGTTGAATTGTGTGTTGCTTCGCATAAATCGACAGTTCTGCATCCCGACAATATTGCGCATGCGTCCGCATGTACAGTTGCACGGAGGGCTGACCTGTTGACAGGAATTACATCTCATCAGAACACCAGTCAAGGTGCGGAGTAATACATCCAAATGTGAAACGGTTGAATATTTTGCCACTGTTACCCCGATATTATACGGTCTGAAATCTCACACGATTAACCAATCAGATTTGCGGAAAAAATGGAATTGGATTAGAATGCTTAATATATAGCAGATATTTAGAATAGTGACCTGGTATTCTACCTACAGAGTCAGAGTAGCAGGACCGGAAGATTTTACCAGGAGATCTTATTTTTAAACATAATAATTCCATTTTAAATTGCTACTGTTGTTGTGTCCTTCATGTACCCAACAGCCCCCATGCTATCTATAACTTTTAAGATAAGCTCTAACCTTCACTGCTAAGATATGAAGCCATGCACAGAAGTGCTAAATTGTGCAGTTCCTTGAATGGCTGCTTGAGGCTGGTTAGAAAAGTGAACCAACCACCAGAGATGTCCAGGTTTAACTGCCCAACTTTACAACAGAAATACACGTTTACAGCCGGGTACAAAACATGGGTTTGGACTCTATAGCTAGTTTACCTGTTCGTGTCATGACAACCATATGGGAGCTGATTTATTTATTTATTTAAATAAAAACCTTATCAGTTGAAGTTATTTTAAGCTTTAACGTTGTGAATAATTAAAAAGGCAAGGTCGCTTTGACAGCTACTGTGACTGTGAGCCATGTTCAGGGTTCCGCTAGCAGATGCTGCCGCTAGCTGCTATGCACTCGAATGTGATTGTCCTTTCTGAAAATTTTACTCCAAATATCTAAGCTAATATGGCTTGCTGTGTGATTAATTTTACTAACTGACCATCTAAGATGTCTGTGCTCTTTCGCTGTGTGAAATTTTAGTATTATTTAATTTGTATATTAGCACTGTTAGCACAAATTACCAGCTATCAACAACTTGAAGTTATCACCACTGTCACTCTATGGTTACTGCGGTAACAAGCCACTAATAATTTTTAATAATGTACCTAAGTAAGCCATTATGAAAACCGCTACCCATTCCACAAAAAGTATGGGTTAACACACACCCACACTTACTCGCCTGTTAGGTTTAGCTTGTTTTGTAACACCAAGAAGTTTGTTCAGACTTCATTCAGCACGTTCATGGGAAAATAATTTTTTCACTGTTTGGATTCAGCCAAACAAATGCTTACTTAAATAAAGTGGTCAACACGCTGGCTGACTTTCTCTGCTGTTGATGCCAGTCATCTTTTCCCATTTTTCTGCTGGATTGTCTTGTGCAATAACTCTGATGTTTTGCCAGTTGCTGTGCACCCTTGGCAGAATTGACTTGTTTTTGGAGTGGTTGCTCAAGACCTCCTTTAAGCAAACAGTTTGTAGAACACCTGATTGCAGCTTGTTTATTTACTCAGTTTAATTCAAACAGTCGGTCACCCGTAGATTGTTGTGTTTTCAACACAACTGTTGCACTACATTAAAATGGATGGATTTAGTTGGGTTCACCTGCCAGGGCTTGTTAGCACCGTGTTGATTTGTACACATGGGAGGGAGTAAAGTGCTCATTCTTCAGCCACTGACATGAGACACCTGGTTGTCATCATCTGCCGTAGACATGTTCAATTTCAGTTTTCACACCCAAGATTGTAAAAATATGCATATTGGGTTTTTTTTTCCTAGTCTTTACAATGCTTAAGAATTCATAACAATTGATTTCTAATGCAAAATATCACTTTTACAGCCAGTTTTCTTTGGACACGTCAGACAAAAGATTCATTTACATCAATCATTTAGAAATACAAACACTATGGTACTATGTGCACATATGTCTGGAGTAGGAAGTTCTCAAAGACGTGTTAAGAGAAGGATACCTGTGAGGGAAGCCACCAAGACCTCCATGACAACACTGAAGCCTTCCATATTTTATTCTTCTTGACTGAAATACTGCCGTTTGTTTGGGAACCCAAATTGTGAAATCACCGAAGACTCTGATTGCATTATTTGAGAATATGAGTGAAGAACCAGAGTGTTTAGGTTTGTGATTGTCCTGGATAAGATCCAGGCTTTTAAGGACTTCCTGGACTCGGCCGCCAGTTGTGTATCTGTATGTGGTGAAAGTGTTAAAATTGTAGAGCCATTTACTTATCTTGGCCTGACCTTCATGTCTCTGAGTCCTAGGAGTTTGAAATACTGATGGCCATGTCAGATCCTGTGAGGAGCATCAGAGGCTGCTGAAGCCTATAAAGCCAGAAGAGGGCCTGTATGTTGACCTTTAAATTACTTTCAAGCGGTGGGGAAGGATCATATTTCTGGCTGGGTGGCTGCCATCCAGGACCCAGGGTAGTTTTATCATGTGGTGACTGACCAGCTCTAGCTGTAGTAGGTTAGCATGAGCTCCGGGTGTAGGGTTGGGGACCCCTGGTGCACATTATACTTAAATACAAAAAGGGCACATATTCATATTTTTGTGAAGAAATACTGTGTGAGTGACAGAAAAGTTTAGAGTTTAAAGCAGAACCAGCTCTGGTTCTAAATGATTCCCGCTTTGCTCCTGGTATTTCAAGAGCTGGCCTTATGACATCACAAAGACCAACACATACAGTGGGGTAAAAAAGTATTTAGTCCACCCCTGATTGTGCAAGTTCTCCTACTTAGAAAGATGAAAGAGGTCTGTAATTTTCATCATAGGTACACTTCAACTATGAGAGACAAAATGACAAAAAAAAAAAAAAAAAAAAAAAAATCCCAGGAAATCACATTGTAGGATTTTTAAAGCATTTATTTGTAAATTATGGTAGAAAATAAGTATTTGGTCAATAACAAAAGTTCAACTCAATACTTTGTAACATAATCTTTGTTGGCAATGACAGAGGTCAAACATTTCCTGTAAGTCTTCACCAAGTTTGCACACACTGTAGTTGGTATTTTGGCCCATTCCTCCATGCAGATCTCCTCTAGAACAGTGATGTTTTGGGGCTGTCGCTGGGCAACATGGACTTTCAACTCCCTCCACAAATTTTCTATGGAGTTGAGGTCTGGAGACTGGCTCGGCCACTCCAGGACCTTGAAATGCTTTTGACAGAGCCACTCCTTCATTGCCTGAGCGATGTGTTTGGGGTCATTGTCATGCTGGAAGACCCAGCCACGTTGCATCTTCAATGCTCTCACTGATGGAAGGAGGTTTTGGCTTAAAATCTCATGATACATGGCCACGTTCATTCTTCCCTTAACACAGATCAGTCGTCCTGTCGACTTTGCAGAAAAACAGCCCCAAAGCATGATGTTTCCACCCCCATTCTTCACAGTAGATATGGTGTTCTTGGGATGCAACTCAGCATTCTTCTTCCTCCAAACACGATGAGCAAACTTCTGTGGCAAACTTCAGACGGGCCTGGACACATACTGGCTTAAGCAGGCGGACATGCCTGGCACTGCAGGATTTGAGTCCCTCTCTGCGTAGTGTGAGCCTTTGTTACTTTGGTCCCAGCTCTCTGCAGGTCATTCATCGGGTCCCTCCGTGTAGTTCTTGGATTTTTGTTCACTGTTGTCATGATCATTTGACTGTTTGAGGCTGTGGATAGGTGTCTCTTATACAGATAACGAGTTCCAACAGATGCCATTAATACAGGTAACAGGTAGAGGACAGAAGAGCTTCTTAAAGAAGTTAGAGGTCTGTGAGAGTCAGAAATCTTGCTTGTTCGTGGGTGACCAAATATTTATTTTCCACCACAATTTACAAATAAATTCTTTAAAAATCCTACAATGTGATTTCCTGGATTTTTTTTTTTTTTTCAAATTTTGTCTCTCATAGTTGAAGTGTACCTATGATGAAAATTACAGACCTCTCTCATCTTTCTAAGTAGAAAACCTTGCACAATCAGGGGCTGACTAAATACTTTTTGGCCCCACTGTATGCTTCACAATCATAGACCCAAGCTGGAAACCGCTCTTCTGTTGGTTAGTGTTAGCGTAGGTAATAATGGCGCTCTTGGAACACCTTCACAGTTCCTTTCAAACCATTATGGATTCCAAAAGCTTGTATGAAATTAAACAAACCAAATCCACTCCTATCAACACATCTACTTCTGAATGAAAATCTAAAGGGATTTTTTTTTTTTTAAATCCACTTTGGAAGAGAAACTCTACACACACATTTTTTTAAAAAAAATGTAAGCGATTTTCCCCTTCTTCCTGAGTCAGGAATTCTTGATGTCATTTGTGTGTAATCCTGAAAAAAGTCCAAACATAACAAACAAACTGAGTTTTTGTATGAGTTCAGTCAGAACTTCACTGGGTGATTGGAATCCAGTGTTTCACTCATCAGCCACGGAACATGTGCCTCACACAGTATTTTTAAAGCATTTGACTTAATGTGCCAGTGCGCTTTGCAAAATACTTTGTTAGTCACGTGTGTGTGTGTGTGTGTGTGTGTGTGTGTGTGTGTGTGTGTGTGTGTGTGTGTGTGTGTGTGTGTGTGTGTGTGTGTTGTGTGTTGTTAATATGTACATTTATACACAGAAATCTCCACAATTCTAGTCACCTCCATTATTCTATGCTAAGTGTTTACTATGGATTAAGTTATTTACAACCCCAAATCAGAAAAAGTTGGGACAGTATAGAAAATGCATATTAAAAAAAACAAAACGGTGACACATTTATTTTGACTTCTATTTCACTGCAGACAACACGATATTTCATATTTTGTCTGGTCAGCTTTAATGTATTAATATACATCCATTTCTGTTTTTAATGCTTGCAACACATTTTAAAATGCAATTTAGGGCTACTCATAAGATTTAACAAAATTAAAAAAGCCTTAAAAAAGTCATTTATGTTGGCTTAAATGTATCAGATTTGATTAACTTAATTATTGTGAGTGTGCAGTACTCAAATTCATTTAAATAACTGGATAATAGTAAATTGTTCATTTTGATTTAGCAGTACTCAAATAAACTTAAAAAACTAGAATATAGTAACTTGTTTATTTTGAGTTTGCAGTACTGAAATAAATTCTCTTTTTGCTCATTCTGTTGTGTGGGCCGCTGAAGAGGAGGTACTGCTGGCCCACCACCACAAGATGGCGCCCTGCTTGAAGTGCGGGCTTCAAGGACGAGAGGGCGTCGGCTTTGCTGGAGGTGACAGCTGTCATCAATCAACACAAGCTGTCACCCATCACCACCACTACAAAGACCGGACTGCAACTCCACCTCCTTGCCGAGAAATCAACTACCATTCAGGTAATTTCTCTGCTGACTGACACGTTGTGTAACAATCTAATCTCATTTGCAGCCGTTGTCCTGTGGTTGTTCCCTTATCTGGGATTTTGGCGTTTGGTGTGACTGCGACGACTGCGCCTCACACTCCAAACAGATAAGTGGTTAATCAGGAACTGCACGAGTGTGTAATTTGGAGGTGGAGGTTCTCCCTCCTAACTGTGTACAGATCGTGGACCACTGAGTGTGTGAACTCACACTCATCTGGACTGTCTCTGTTCTCTGCCAGCAGTACCGGGTCTGACTGCTGAAGACAGCGGCCACCTGGGGCGCAGGGCTTGGCGGCTCCGGTGTTCTTCAGCTCCGTTGGTGTTGGAAGCTGTGTGGGAATCCGGCTCTTCTCTCTCCAGGCGTCTTCTATCGTCGAGCCTGCCCACACGTCACCTGGTGTATGATTGACAGTCCACCATATTGTTATTGTCTGTACATTGTTGTGCGATTCACAACATTAAATTGTTACATTTTGGCTTATCCATTGTCCGTTCATTAACGTCCCCTGTTGTGGGTCCGTGTCACGCCACTTTCACAACAGGATTTCTTGGCCAGCGTCATGGATCCCGAGGGGCGTCAACCATCGCTTGAACAGCCAATGGGAGAGCGAGGTGCACAGGCAGGAGGCGTGTTGGGTGAGCTGCAGCACATCTTAACCGCCTTTGCCGCTCGGTTGGACTTAGTTACCGAGCAGAGCAGTGTTCTCAATCGCAGGATAGAGGCTCTCACCGCACAGGTGGAGGCGCATGATCAGGGCGCTGCTGCAGCACCTCCTCCTGCTGACTGTGTGCCAGAAACAGACATTCCGCTGGTCGTTCAACGACCCCCCCCACCTTCCCCTGAAGCATACATAAGCCCTCCGGAGCCGTACGGAGGCTGTGTGGAGACGTGCGCGGACTTCTTGATGCAGTGCTTGCTCGTCTTTTCACAGCGTCCCGTCATGTACGCGTCAGACGCCAGCCGGGTGGCTTACGTTATAAACTTGCTTCGAGGAGATGCACGCGCCTGGGCTACGGCGCTTTGGGAGCAGAATTCACGGCTCCTAACGGTTTATACTGAGTTTGTGAGGGAGTTCCGACAGGTGTTCGACCACCCTCATAGAGGCGAGACCGCTTCAAGTGTGCTGCTGTCGATAAGACAGGGGTGTCGGAGCGCAGCAAAGTATGCAGTCGACTTCTGCATCGCGGCAGCGCGAGCCGGCTGGAATGCTGTTGCGCTCCGCGCCGCCTTTGTAAACGGACTGTCTCTGGTCCTCAAGGAGCACCTGGTGGCGAAGGACGAGCCGCGGGATTTAGATGGGCTTATCGACCTGGTTATACGGTTAGACAACCGATTAACAGAACACCGACGGGAGCGAGACGAAGGGCGTGGTCAGGCACAAGCCGTCCCTCTTCCTCCCGGGTCTGAAAGGGAGCCGACTTCCCCACGCTCCACTGCCAGGGCTCTCCACGTGACAACAGCTCCCCCTGCTGACGTTGCTATGGAAACGAGCAGGGCCAAAAAACGATCAGATCAGAGACAAAGGAGGCTGATCCGTGGAGAGTGTTTTCTCTGCAGCTCTACTGAGCACACACAGAGAGAATGCCCCAAACGATCAAAACAGCAGTACTCGTCCTTAGAGACTGGGCTAAGGGTGGGTCACAATACCCACGCGGGGAGACCCCGTAAATCTGCACGAATCCCAGTCACGATCCTGAGCGAGGATTTAACCCTTCACGCCCCAGCACTGGTGGACACGGGGTCGGAGGGAAATCTGCTGGATAGCAGATGGGCAAAGGAGGTTGGGCTCCCTCTAGTGGCCTTACCGTCACCATTGTCAGTGCGGGCACTAGATGGCACCCTTCTTCCACTAATCACACACCAGACTCAGCCAGTGACATTGGTGGTGTCTGGGAATCACAGGGAGGAGATTGTGTTTTATGTAACACCTTCTACCTCCCGAGTGATATTGGGTTTTCCATGGGTGTTAAAACACAATCCCCGGATTGATTGGCCGTCTGGGGTTGTGGTTCAGTGGAGCGAAACCTGCCACCGGGAGTGTTTAGGATCCTCGGTTCCACCCGGTGTGACAGCTAAGGAGGAGGTTTTAGTCCCCCCCAATCTGGCGGTGGTGCCAGCCGAGTACCACGACCTCGCTGACGTCTTCAGCAAGGATCTGGCACTCACGCTGCCCCCGCACCGTCCGTACGATTGTGCCATTGATTTGATACCGGGCGCTGAGTACCCGTCCAGCAGGCTGTACAACCTCTCACGTCCGGAACGCGAATCAATGGAGACCTACATCCGGGACTCGTTAGCTGCCGGGTTGATCTGGAACTCCACCTCCCCGATGGGTGCTGGTTTCTTTTTTGTGGGCAAGAAGGATGGCGGACTCCGTCCATGCATTGATTACAGAGGGCTGAACGAGATCACGGTCCGTAATCGATACCCGTTACCTCTGTTGGATTCAGTGTTCACGCCCCTGCATGGAGCCCAAATTTTCACGAAATTGGATCTTAGGAATGCTTATCACCTGGTTCGGATCCGGGAGGGAGACGAGTGGAAGACGGCATTTAACACCCAGTTAGGTCACTTTCAGTACCTGGTCATGCCGTTCGGCCTCACCAATGCGCCCGCGACGTTCCAAGCATTGGTTAATGACGTCTTGCGGGACTTCCTGCATCGGTTTGTCTTCGTATATCTAGACGATATACTCATTTTTTTCTCCGGATGCTGAGACCCATGTTAAGCATGTACGTCAGGTCCTACAGCGGTTGTTGGAGAACCGGCTGTTTGTGAAGGGCGAGAAGTGTGAGTTCCACCACACTTCTTTGTCCTTCTTGGGGTTCATAATCTCCTCCAACTCCGTCGCCCCTGATCCGGCCAAGGTTGCGGCGGTGAGAGATTGGCCCCAACCAACGAACCGTAGGAAACTACAACAGTTCCTCGGTTTTGCAAATTTCTACCGGAGGTTCATCAAGGGCTACAGTCAGGTAGTTAGCCCCCTGACAGCCCTGACCTCCACAAAAGTCCCCTTCACCTGGTCGGATCGGTGCGAAGCCGCGTTTAGGGAGTTGAAACGCTGGTTCTCAACTGCACCAGTTCTGGTGCAGCCCGATCCCAAGCGCCAGTTTGTTGTTGAAGTGGATGCCTCTGACTCAGGGATAGGAGCCGTGCTATCCCAGAGCGGGGAGTCCGACAAGGTTCTCCATCCATGTGCCTACTTTTCCCGCAGGTTGACCCCAGCTGAACGGAACTATGACGTCGGCAATCGGGAACGTCTTGCGGTGAAGGAGGCTCTTGAAGAGTGGAGACACCTGTTGGAGGGAGCATCGGTACCATTTACAGTTTTCACGGACCATCGGAACCTGGAGTACATCCGGACCACGAAGCGTCTGAACCCCAGGCAAGCCCGCTGGTCGCTGTTCTTCGGGCGTTTTGACTTCCGGATCACCTACCGCCCCGGGACAAAGAACCAACGATTTGATGCCCTGTCCCGGGTGCACGAAGAGGAGGTCAAGACTGAGCTGTCAAACCCCCCTGACACCATCATCCCCGAGTCCACTGTCGTGGCCTCCCTTACCTGGGACGTGGAGAAGACCGTCCGGGAGGCCCTGACACGGAGCCCGGACCCGGGGACCGGTCCGAAGAACAAACTGTACGTCCCACCAGAGGCCAGGGCTGTGGTCCTTGACTTCTGTCACGGTTCCAAGCTCTCCTGTCACCCAGGGGTGCGAAGAACCGTGGCAGTGGTCCGGCAGCGCTTCTGGTGGGCGTCTATGGAAGCCGACGTCCGGGAGTTTGTCCAGGCCTGCACCACCTGCGCCAGGGGCAAAGCTGACCATCATAAGGCCCAAGGCCTCCTCCAGCCTCTGCCAGTGCCTCGTCGCCCCTGGTCTCATATCGGCCTGGACTTTGTCATGGGCCTCCCGCCGTCCCAGGGAAACACCACCATCCTAACGATAGTGGACCGGTTTTCCAAGGCGGCCCACTTCGTGGCCCTCCCGAAGCTCCCGACGGCCCAGGAAACTGCAGACCTCCTGGTCCACCACGTCGTGCGTCTGCATGGGATTCCATCAGACATTGTCTCGGATCATGGTCCTCAGTTCTCCTCCCAGGTCTGGAGGAGTTTCTGTGGGGAACTGGGCGCCACCGTCAGTCTCTCGTCTGGGTACCACCCCCAGACGAACGGGCAGGCAGAGCGGACAAACCAGGAACTGGAGCAGGCCCTCCGTTGTGTGACCTCCGCGCACCCGACGGCCTGGAGTGACCATCTGGCCTGGATCGAGTACGCTCATAACAGCCAAGTCTCGTCTGCCACCGGCCTCTCCCCATTTGAAGTGTGTTTGGGGTACCAGCCCCCATTGTTCCCGCTAGTGGAGGGAGAGGTTGGGGTGCCCTCGGTCCAGGCCCATCTGAGAAGGTGCCGTCGGGTGTGTCGTACCGCCCGCTCTGCCCTGCTCAAAGCCCGGACGAGGGCCAAGAACCATGCAGACCGCCGGCGTGCCCCGGCCCCTGTGTACCAGCCTGGGCAGGAGGTTTGGCTTTCCACAAAGGACATTCCCCTGCAAGTGGAATCCCAAAAGTTGAAGGACAGATACATCGGACCTTTCCCTATCCTCAAGGTCCTCAGTCCAGCCGCAGTGAAGCTGAAGCTGCCAGCTTCACTGCGGATACACCCGGTTTTCCATGTGTCCCACATCAAACCTCACCACGTGTCACCCCTCTGTGCCCCCGGACCGGCGCCGCCTCCTGCCCGGATCATCGACGGGGAGCCGGCTTGGACCGTGCGCCGGCTCCTGGACGTCCGTCGGAAGGGCCGGGGGTTCCACTATTTGGTGGACTGGGAGGGGTATGGACCCGAAGAATGCTCCTGGGTGAAGAGGAGCTTCATCCTGGACCCGGCCCTCCTGGCCGACTTTTACCGGCGGCACCCGGACAAGCCTGGTCGGGCGCCAGGAGGCGCCCGTTGAGGGGGGGGTCCTGTTGTGTGGGCCGCTGAAGAGGAGGTACTGCTGGCCCACCACCACAAGATGGCGCCCTGCTTGAAGTGCGGGCTTCAAGCACGAGGGGGCGTCGGCTTTGCTGGAGGTGACAGCTGTCATCAATCAACACAAGCTGTCACCCATCACCACCACTACAAAGACCGGACTGCAACTCCACCTCCTTGCCGAGAAATCAACTACCATTCAGGTAATTTCTCTGCTGACTGACACGTTGTGTAACAATCTAATCTCATTTGCAGCCGTTGTCCTGTGGTTGTTCCCTTATCTGGGATTTTGGTGTGACTGCGACGACTGCGCCTCACACTCCAAACAGATAAGTGGTTAATCAGGAGCTGCACAAGTGTGTAATTTGGAGGTGGAGGTTCTCCCTCCTAACTGTGTACAGATCGTGGACCACTGAGTGTGTGAACTCACACTCATCTGGACTGTCTCTGTTCTCTGCCAGCAGTACCGGGTCTGACTGCTGAAGACAGCGGCCACCTGGGGCGCAGGGCTTGGCGGCTCCGGTGTTCTTCAGCTCCGTTGGTGTTGGAAGCTGTGTGGGAATCCGGCTCTTCTCTCTCCAGGCGTCTTCTATCGTCGAGCCTGCCCACACGTCACCTGGTGTATGATTGACAGTCCACCATATTGTTATTGTCTGTACATTGTTGTGCGATTCACAACATTAAATTGTTACTTTTTGGCTTATCCATTGTCCGTTCATTAACGCCCCCTGTTGTGGGTCCGTGTCACGCCACTTTCACAACACATTCATCATATTCAAATCAACTTAATTTTCTTGAAGCAACAGCGTAAGCTACAGCTAACCGCTAACTTTTAGTATTGACTCCAGTATGCTGTCAGCTACTGACAAGCCAGTTTTGCTTTTAAGCGCCACTAACACTTCTGAGTAAAAACAAAGGCGATCACAAACCCAACACAAACAACAAGTCAGAGCTTCTGTCTTTGAGCGCTCTGCCCACTGCTGTACGAGTCATTTACTTTCAACATGGAACAGTACTGACGTGTCACAGAAGACATTAATAGCAAATCGGTTTTGACTTATGGTTTTGATTTATAAACCAAACTAATTCCAGACAGTTTATCAACAATGAGTGAAAAACAGTTTGGAGAGAGCACTGGTAGTCCAAACACGGGCTCACCATGGACGTGTACAGGCAGGAATGCTCAAAATAAATGAGGCAGATCTGTGCATGTCTGAAAGAACGCCCCAAAGGACACTGGGTAGGAAAACATTTTTTTTTCTAATTTGGCTTCAATGGAATACATCAAGTAAAGCATGTCTTCCAATCTCAAAGTACTACTTACTTATTTAAAATGAGTGTTCACAACAGGTTGATGAAAACTGAGTTTGGTTAACTTAACACACTTAATTAAGTTGTATGTTAGCATTTACAATGCAGTCAGGACTGCATGCAGTCCTGACTGCATTGTTTTCCCAATTTTAAAAAACAAATGCATGGAGAATTTTGAAATGAAAAATGCAACAATGATGATCCCGTAGTGTTGCACACATATGTGTTTGCAGGAAGAACAGGAAAAAATAGCATCCAAAATCTAACAAGCTCTTCTATTGCCCGGGATGTACCTATGTTGTAAATATGAAATGTAGTGTTTTAAGCTATGTAAGTTCTTTTGGGTTCTTTCTTTTTCACTTGAGGTCACCATAGCAGATCAGATATTGATGTGCATGTTGATTTGACACACGTTTTACTCTGGATGCCTTTCCTAACACAAGTCCACATTACATAGAGAATGGGCAGGGGTGGTCTTACAAGAATGTATACATACCGACAGCTTAAATATCCAAAACTGCAGCTGATAAAAGGTTAGTCCTCATACTGCTCCCCAAAAGTAGTCAGTAATATTTTTCACTCTCTCAGACTCAGACGTAAGCACACATTGTCCTCACCGCTGATTTAGGGGGAGCTTGTACAACCTCCCAGTTCCAACTTTTTTTTTTTTGGTTTACAGTATCGTACACTGTTTAAAAACACAAGTCTGACATGTCAAAATGAGCCTATTTCCATAAGCGCCTGTGGTTGTCATGAAGAAGGAGAAATAAATTTATTGCATATTATGAGACAGTAACATCTGTCAAGGCTGGATCCAAAAAAATACCCCACCAAAAGAGTCAAAGTTTATAGGAACATGTTTTAAAAAGTACACAGAGTATGTCTTCAGAATGCTTGGATACCTTTGTGTTTTCCAAACCTCAAGAATGAAAAAAAAAAGGCCCATTGAAAGGCCATTTATTCTGCTAAAAATACTCCACTCAGGAAAGGAAGAAATCAGACATCAGGGATTTTTGAACGGCATAAATTTCTCCATATTGGCAGACGTTTAGCAGCCTCGTCGCCCCTGGTCTCATATCGGCCTGGACTTTGTCATGGGCCTCCCGCCGTCCCAGGGAAACACCACCATCCTAACGATAGTGGACCGGTTTTCCAAGACGGCCCAC
Source organism: Thalassophryne amazonica (assembly GCF_902500255.1). Classification (NCBI taxonomy): domain Eukaryota; kingdom Metazoa; phylum Chordata; class Actinopteri; order Batrachoidiformes; family Batrachoididae; genus Thalassophryne; species Thalassophryne amazonica. Next base: position 20,212,864 of record NC_047119.1, read on the forward strand.
TTCGTGGCCCTCCCGAAGCTCCCGACGGCCCAGGAAACTGCAGACCTCCTGGTCCACCACGTCGTGCGTCTGCATGGGATTCCATCAGACATTGTCTCGGATCATGGTCCTCAGTTCTCCTCCCAGGTCTGGAGGAGTTTCTGTGGGGAACTGGGGGCCACCGTCAGTCTCTCGTCTGGGTACCACCCCCAGACGAACGGGCAGGCAGAGCGGACAAACCAGGAACTGGAGCAGGCCCTCCGTTGTGTGACCTCCGCGCACCCGACGGCCTGGAGTGACCATCTGGCCTGGATCGAGTACGCTCATAACAGCCAAGTCTCGTCTGCCACCGGCCTCTCCCCATTTGAAGTGTGTTTGGGGTACCAGCCCCCATTGTTCCCGCTAGTGGAGGGAGAGGTTGGGGTGCCCTCGGTCCAGGCCCATCTGAGAAGGGGCCGTCGGGTGTGTCGTACCGCCCGCTCTGCCCTGCTCAAAGCCCGGACGAGGGCCAAGAACCATGCAGACCGCCGGCGTGCCCCGGCCCCTGTGTACCAGCCTGGGCAGGAGGTTTGGCTTTCCACAAAGGACATTCCCCTGCAAGTGGAATCCCAAAAGTTGAAGGACAGATACATCGGACCTTTCCCTATCCTCAAGGTCCTCAGTCCAGCCGCAGTGAAGCTGAAGCTGCCAGCTTCACTGCGGATACACCCGGTTTTCCATGTGTCCCACATCAAACCTCACCACGTGTCACCCCTCTGTGCCCCCGGACCGGCGCCGCCTCCTGCCCGGATCATCGACGGGGAGCCGGCTTGGACCGTGCGCCGGCTCCTGGACGTCCGTCGGAAGGGCCGGGGGTTCCACTATTTGGTGGACTGGGAGGGGTATGGACCCGAAGAATGCTCCTGGGTGAAGAGGAGCTTCATCCTGGACCCGGCCCTCCTGGCCGACTTTTACCGGCGGCACCCGGACAAGCCTGGTCGGGCGCCAGGAGGCGCCCGTTGAGGGGGGGGTCCTGTTGTGTGGGCCGCTGAAGAGGAGGTACTGCTGGCCCACCACCACAAGATGGCGCCCTGCTTGAAGTGCGGGCTTCAAGCACGAGGGGGCGTCGGCTTTGCTGGAGGTGACAGCTGTCATCAATCAACACAAGCTGTCACCCATCACCACCACTACAAAGACCGGACTGCAACTCCACCTCCTTGCCGAGAAATCAACTACCATTCAGGTAATTTCTCTGCTGACTGACACGTTGTGTAACAATCTAATCTCATTTGCAGCCGTTGTCCTGTGGTTGTTCCCTTATCTGGGATTTTGGTGTGACTGCGACGACTGCGCCTCACACTCCAAACAGATAAGTGGTTAATCAGGAGCTGCACAAGTGTGTAATTTGGAGGTGGAGGTTCTCCCTCCTAACTGTGTACAGATCGTGGACCACTGAGTGTGTGAACTCACACTCATCTGGACTGTCTCTGTTCTCTGCCAGCAGTACCGGGTCTGACTGCTGAAGACAGCGGCCACCTGGGGCGCAGGGCTTGGCGGCTCCGGTGTTCTTCAGCTCCGTTGGTGTTGGAAGCTGTGTGGGAATCCGGCTCTTCTCTCTCCAGGCGTCTTCTATCGTCGAGCCTGCCCACACGTCACCTGGTGTATGATTGACAGTCCACCATATTGTTATTGTCTGTACGTTGTTGTGCGATTCACAACATTAAATTGTTACTTTTTGGCTTATCCATTGTCCGTTCATTAACGCCCCCTGTTGTGGGTCCGTGTCACGCCACTTTCACAACACATTCATCATATTCAAATCAACTTAATTTTCTTGAAGCAACAGCGTAAGCTACAGCTAACCGCTAACTTTTAGTATTGACTCCAGTATGCTGTCAGCTACTGACAAGCCAGTTTTGCTTTTAAGCGCCACTAACACTTCTGAGTAAAAACAAAGGCGATCACAAACCCAACACAAACAACAAGTCAGAGCTTCTGTCTTTGAGCGCTCTGCCCACTGCTGTACGAGTCATTTACTTTCAACATGGAACAGTACTGACGTGTCACAGAAGACATTAATAGCAAATCGGTTTTGACTTATGGTTTTGATTTATAAACCAAACTAATTCCAGACAGTTTATCAACAATGAGTGAAAAACAGTTTGGAGAGAGCACTGGTAGTCCAAACACGGGCTCACCATGGACGTGTACAGGCAGGAATGCTCAAAATAAATGAGGCAGATCTGTGCATGTCTGAAAGAACGCCCCAAAGGACACTGGGTAGGAAAACATTTTTTTTTCTAATTTGGCTTCAATGGAATACATCAAGTAAAGCATGTCTTCCAATCTCAAAGTACTACTTACTTATTTAAAATGAGTGTTCACAACAGGTTGATGAAAACTGAGTTTGGTTAACTTAACACACTTAATTAAGTTGTATGTTAGCATTTACAATGCAGTCAGGACTGCATGCAGTCCTGACTGCATTGTTTTCCCAATTTTAAAAAACAAATGCATGGAGAATTTTGAAATGAAAAATGCAACAATGATGATCCCGTAGTGTTGCACACATATGTGTTTGCAGGAAGAACAGGAAAAAATAGCATCCAAAATCTAACAAGCTCTTCTATTGCCCGGGATGTACCTATGTTGTAAATATGAAATGTAGTGTTTTAAGCTATGTAAGTTCTTTTGGGTTCTTTCTTTTTCACTTGAGGTCACCATAGCAGATCAGATATTGATGTGCATGTTGATTTGACACACGTTTTACTCTGGATGCCTTTCCTAACACAAGTCCACATTACATAGAGAATGGGCAGGGGTGGTCTTACAAGAATGTATACATACCGACAGCTTAAATATCCAAAACTGCAGCTGATAAAAGGTTAGTCCTCATACTGCTCCCCAAAAGTAGTCAGTAATATTTTTCACTCTCTCAGACTCAGACGTAAGCACACATTGTCCTCACCGCTGATTTAGGGGGAGCTTGTACAACCTCCCAGTTCCAACTTTTTTTTTTTTGGTTTACAGTATCGTACACTGTTTAAAAACACAAGTCTGACATGTCAAAATGAGCCTATTTCCATAAGCGCCTGTGGTTGTCATGAAGAAGGAGAAATAAATTTATTGCATATTATGAGACAGTAACATCTGTCAAGGCTGGATCCAAAAAAATACCCCACCAAAAGAGTCAAAGTTTATAGGAACATGTTTTAAAAAGTACACAGAGTATGTCTTCAGAATGCTTGGATACCTTTGTGTTTTCCAAACCTCAAGAATGAAAAAAAAAAGGCCCATTGAAAGGCCATTTATTCTGCTAAAAATACTCCACTCAGGAAAGGAAGAAATCAGACATCAGGGATTTTTGAACGGCATAAATTTCTCCATATTGGCAGACGTTTAGCAGTAACAATCCTCCAAATCTTTTAGATGTGTTGCAGCTCGTGTTGTTTAAAGCTACAGTGTGTAAGATTCACGGGTGTTTATTTGCAGATTCACAACATCTGTTCATTTATGTATAATTATTGTGAACAACAAATGTGTTGTTATAAATTTAGAATGAATCCTTCATATCTACGTGAAAGGGGGCTGCTTCATGGAGACCGCCATGTTGCACCACCATGTTGATACAGTAACCCAAAAGGGACATCTGCCTTTTGCATTTTGCAAGATTTTGCAAGACTAAAAAAAATGAAGAAGAATCAGTGGTTGTTCCCCTATATGCTGTCTACCGGTTGCTAGTGCAGTCTAAGGCCCCTTCACACATAGTGCAAAGTTTGGATGAAGTGCACACATAGTGCGCATGATGCAGGAATCGTGTGCAAACTGTGTAATGTCGTCCCTGCCGCCAACTCCTCGTACACCTGTTGCTACAACTATTTGTGCACACAAGCTCCTGAAAGACAAAGTGTGCGCTGTGCGAACCCATCGCACCCTCTCGCAGCAGGTGCCGGCCATATTCCAGGTGACATACACCAACACCTAACGCCGCTCGCATGGCACTTAGAAAATGTGTGGCCAGTCGCACTCTTGGCATGACAACAGACTGAAGACAATCACTGTCATACTGCTGTGAAATTTGTCTACGTTCCCCATGAGTGTGACTTTGCAAACACACACACTGACACGTGGGTGTGTGCGCTCCACCCGCAGGAGGCGTGGCTTCCGACAGAAGCAGCTGTAGTGAACTGTCATTCTGGACGTTCCAGCTGGACAACACCTACCGTGTTTGGGCAGACATGGACAAACAACTGTCCACTTTGCGGCGTGTGTGTCTGATTGCTGTATTTACGTGGACATTAATAAAAACATACATCACCGTGGTGGCGACAAGCTGCAGCAAGCGAGTGCGCACACGGAGTGGACACTGACAGCCTGCCAGGTTGAAACCGACCATCAAATCAGAACACGCAGTAGGGGATCTGACCGTCACATCACCCATGTGAGCTCTGTTCCACATGATGCGGTGTCTGTGCTGCAACACATTTTTTATTTATTTATTTATTTATACCACATAAGCAGCACAGTGTGGTTCCACACGTACCGGCTGGTTTTTACTTTTTTATTTATACCACATAAGTAGTGCCATGTGCTACACCTGGCACTGTTCCTGCTCGAAAGACACTGGCGCGTGCACGAACTCTTGCACCGGGTTTGTGCATGCCTGCCCATCAGCGGAATGTTTTGTATGCTAATTTAGAACTGTTTCACTCTGTTTCGCTGTTTTCGTCCAAATGCCGTCTAAATTTTGCACTGTGTGAAGGGGCCCTAACACTTTTACCAAGCCTTGTTTTTGTGAAATAGAGAATCATACATATTGCTTATCACAAGAGAATGCAAGCAAGCAGTCGCCAAAGGAGTGAAAACCTGAAGGGAAACAAAATTGTGACCAACAATAGCCTAATGCAATCTGTAACCTCACCACTAGATGACATACTATACACACCCTATAGCTTTAATTACTTGTGCCTCACTTATGATACATTATGTTGCAGTATTCATTCATTCATTCATTCATTCATTCATCTTCTACTGCTTAATCCAGTTATGGGTCGCGGGGGGCTGGAGCCTATCCCAGCAGTCATAGGGCGTGAGGCAGGGTACACCCAGGACAGGATGCCAGTCTGTCACAGGGCCACAAACAGACAAACAAACACAGACCCACCCACACACACACCTATGGACAATTTAAAGCGTCCAATCCACGTATCCCGCATGTCTTTGGATGTGGGAGGAAATTGGAGCACCCGGAGGAAAGCCACGCAAACACGGGGAGAACATGCAAACTCCACACAGAAAGGCCACGGGAATTGAACCCACAACCTTCTCACTGTGAGGCAACAGTGCTAACCACTAAGTCACCGTGCATGTTGCAGTATTATTCCACTTAATTTCAAGTGATTGTTTGTCAATGCCATACAACAAGTAACAAGTTGATCTAAAAAAAGTTTGACTTTTTAAAAAAATAAATTATTAATACTTCTCAGATGAAGTCGTACCATTATAGACAAGAGTTGAAGTACTTAAATCCTAGAGCACGTAGCAGTACTATTTAGAAAGAAAGGCTACATTTCACACACCCACTGAAGGTTCCAACAACAATTCAGTTGTTGAATTCAGCAGATCTGTCGTAAGCAGTAAAAGAAACAAACGTTACTGGCACAAGGCGTGCAGAGCACAAATAAATTGTCTGTAGCGTTTTTGTTACGAGATCACGCCAGATGGGAGATCTGATAGCTTGCTGAAAAATGTGCAAAACCAACTGCTTTGTTAATAGTACCCACAATTATGAAGACAGTAATGGGTAAAGCAATCTGATATTTGATCCTAATGACCGTGACCCAAATGATTGATTTCTGTGTGACCTAACCAAGGCAACTCAGGAATCCACCCAAAGTGTGCCACATTTGGTCCAAATCCAGTTGAAAATCAAATTTTTTGACCATTACCAAAATTCTATAATCATAATTCTGGGGTCAACTGTCATTGACAAACCAAGTTTGATAGAAATCAGCAAAAGGACCTGGGAGGAGTCTGCCAATAAACACACCGGCAGATGCTGGGTAATTCTGGAGCCCATGCCCATATGTTTGCCACTAAGCACAAATCAGAGAGAAAAATTGAAAATGTGACATATGACCCTACTGACATGGACCCCATTGATTGGCCTTTGGTAAATTTGATCTCACCTGGGCAGTTCTAGAACCCACTCACCAAATTTGGTGGACAACGTAGTGAAAAATCTAAATAATGATATTTGATTCCATTAACACTGACCTTTGCCAAAACAAAGGGCTGACTTTCAGTTATCTAGTTTTGTGGAAATCAGGCAGTATTGTGGAGGAGTAGGCAACCAAACAAATGGAAAAAACACTGCTCAAATTAGTATGTTTTAATAAAACAACACAAATATAAAAAGCAGTGCTACAAAGTCTTTAAATGTTTTGTGTAATGGGACAGTGATAGAAATATTACATTTACAAAGATACAAAAACAGACAAAAAGAGCAAACCATTACAATGACAAAACCTAAATGAATTTGAAAATATCTGAAACAATTTTTTTCTATTGAACAATTACTAGTCTTTGGCAAAAAGCCTTGGCCTGTACGCTGTGAGTGAACGAAGAGACAAAGCAACTCAGTTGCACACCCAAGCATAAAAATGTGATGAACGAGTCCATCCCCTCCAGATTTTTAACACAATACCTCAAAAACAGTAAATACTATCATCATGTAATTCTCCAAATTAAAATGGCATATAATGAGGATCAACTGATTAAAATGTGGTTAACATTAATGCAGAAAATCAAAAGAAAAAGCAGGTTTGTTTGGCTAATTTAAGATACAATGTACCCGTAACATTCCCTGGACATGTCTGGGCTTATTCCTGGGAATAATCTTAATGATAATTATGCATGTTTCTCAGTTCATTTCCAAAGCCTAGATCTGGAGGCCACTGCTGCTTGTTTAGAAAGTGAAATTAAAGGTCTGATACATACAAAATATTAATAGCAGCCTGGTGTACATATAAAAACAAACAACCTACAACAACTGAGTGTGTTACACTTTCCTGAACAACACCGTCATTTAGGATGCATGCATTTTTTATAGAAATCAGATAAGCTGCATGGCTCACTGACCCCACTTCTAATTAGATCTGGATCTGGTGGAATTTTATTTTTGTATTTGAGTAAGTGGTGTTGTATAGGCCGGAGGTTCACAAACCAATTAGTGCATGTCATGCTCAACTTTGGTATCATGAAAAATCTGAATAATTATTTTAAATTCATTCAACTGTTAATAAGAGTCTACACCAGACCTGGGCAAACTGCGGCCCGGGGGCCACATGCGGCCCTTTGCATGTCTCTGTTCGGCCCTCATGAGGTCTGTCATTATTATTACATATATTAAAAATGTCAAGCTTGTGTGTTGCAAATCATTAGAGAGGCTTATTTAGGTATATTTAAATATTTACATATTATTACAAGAATTAAAAATTACCCATAAAAGCTATTAAATAGGTAATTGTAAAATTTGTAATGGAGACAGCCGAGTTATCGATGGTGTGGCCCTCGGACATAATTCAGGTTCCCTATGTGGCCCCTTGTAAAAATTAATTGCCCACCCCTGGTCTACACAATAGGAAAAAAAAACTTTACAAAGACCCTGAGCTTTAGTTTCCACCTTCATGAGAGTTACTGCAGCAGTTAAAAGTTAAAGGCATTCTGCATTAGCACTGAACCTGAAATGAAAAATGAAGCTGTTAATTTAGTTTTTTTGCTCCTGTGTTTTCTCAATGAGAATTACATGTTTTTCTTTTCTTTCCTGTAAGAAATCTGTCTGTGTTTCACTTTTAACACTGTTTTGCTGTCTAAATCTTGTCATTTAGAATGTGCACTGCTTTTTCAGTCATGTGTGCACCTCTGTGGTTACTCTACAGCATCCCAGAGGAACAGTGACGTCATTTTTGCCTTTGTGCACCACCATACTAGAGCTGAAACAAAGGAATGAAAATGTGCTTTAATTCAACGTGTTAAACAATATCTCAAAAATGAAGTGAGGAATTTTAACCAAATTTTGTACATTAGTTAAACCCCACCCAAGGACAAACTCATTCGCTGTTCAGATTCAGGGACCAAAGGTCAAGGTCACAGTACAAAGTTTCACGAGTGACCATATTCATGGTCACTCACTCGCCAGTACTAAACTGGCCTGCCTGCAGTCCAGACCTGTCGCCCATTGAAAATGTGTGGCGCATTATGAAGCGCAAAATACGACAACAGAGACCCCGGACTGTTGAACAGCTGAAGTCGTACATCAAGCAAGAATGGGAAAGAATTCCACCTACAAAGCTTTAACAATTAGTGTCCTCAGTTCCCAAATGCTTATTGAGTGTTGTTAGAAGGAAAGGTGATGTAACACAGCGGTAAACATACCACTGTCCCAGCTTTTTTGAAACGTGTTGCAGGCATCCATTTCAAAATGAGCAAATATTTGCACAAAAACAATAAAGTTTATCAGTCTGAACATTAAATATCTTGTCTTTGAGGTGTATTCAATTGAATACAGGTTGAAGAGGATTTGCAAATCATTGTATTCAAATTTTATTTACATTTTACACAATGTCCCAACTTCATTGGAATTGGGGTTGTGGTTAGGGTACAACTCAGGGTGAAACAGCTCATATGAGCGAACCACGTAACACTGCACTGATGGGCAGGCGTGCACGATCCCGGTGCGGCGGTTTGTGCACACAACGGTGTCTTTCAAGCAGGAACACAGTGGGTGTGTTTCATGGGACGAGGTGCACCACATCGCACCGCTGATGTAGAATAAATAAAAAATAAAAACCAGCTGGAAGTGTGGAAGTGTAGAACCACATCGCGCTGCTGCTATGGAAAAAAAATACATACCACCCACAGGATTTGTACCTGCACTTTACTGATTGCCAGCCCAAAACTTTACCACTGAGCTACCATCATTGGCCTATAAATGGTGTGGGAAAATATTTGAAATCATCAAAGAGATGGGCGTATTAAAATAAATAAATAAATAAAACCACACACCATAAAAAACACAGCATTTTATATTGAATCCCTCTAATCAAGTATGATCCGTCTGTTCCTCTGTAGATGACTCATGGTCACAGACATACAGTCATGAAATGACATGGATGAGAAGCATTGCGCTCTTATCATGTCCACATCTGCTGGCGGCGTCCACCCAGCCCCATGCGGGTGTCCTGCTCGACACACGTGTCTTGTGGATGGCGAGCCGCAGGACAGACACCGCATCATGTGGAACAGAGCTCACGTGGGTGACATGACAGTCAGATCGCCTGCTGTGTGTTATGATCTGATGGTCCATTTCAACCTGGTGGCAGCCTGTCAATGTGTGCATCGTGCATGCACTCGCTCACTGCAAATAAATGGTAAATGGACTGCATTTATATAGCGCTTTTCCATCTGCATCAGACGCTCAAAGCGCTTTACAATTATGTGAGGCATAATTGTAAAGCGCTGCCATACAAGGCGCTCACTACACACCGGGAGCAATAGGGGATTAAAGGCCTTGCCCAAGGGCCCTTAGTGATTTTCCAGTCAGGCTGGGATGTGAACCCATGATCTTCTGGACTCAAGCCCAACACCTTAACCACTAGACCATCACCTCCCCCAAGCCTGTCCACTGCAGCCTGTCGCCCCAGTGATATATGTTTTTATTTATGTCCACCGTGAGGACAGCAAGCGGACACACACACGTCACAGTGGGCGGTTGTTAGTCCATGTCTGTCCACACACAGTACGTGTTGTCCAGCCATGATGTCCAGATCCACAGCTCCCCACAGCTAGTCCTGTTGGCAGCCACACCTCCTTTCAGTTTAGCGCACACACCAACTCACTGTGTCTGTTTGCAAAGCCACACTTGTGGGGCACTTAGACAAATTTCACATCCAGCCAGACAGCGATCGTCTGCTGACTGTTGTTGTGTTAATAGCGCTTCCGGCCACACATTTTCTAATTGCCATGCGAGCGGTGTTAGATGTGCATGTGTGTCACCTGGATTTTGACCGATACCTGCCGCGAGAGGGATCGATGGGCTCGTACAGCGCACATTCTGTCTTTCAGCCGCTGGTGTGCGCAAATATTTGTAGCGACAGGTGTACGAGGCGTTGGAGGCAGCTACAATTTTACACATTTTGGATACGATTCCTGCTTCATGCACACTTAATGCGCAATTCAACCAAATTCACACCATGTGTGAAGGATCCCTTACAATTAGGCATGTAGGAAGTCATATGTGCTCTTATAATATACAACTTCTAACTTGACTTTGAGTACCTTGAGCATATTCAAGGTCAGATCCAGGCTGCTGCAATGAAACAAAAGATGCTTTCCCCACTGATACAGCATCCCTATGGCAGCGGGATTTGCACTCTGTGTGTGTGTGCGTGTCTTACATCTATCACTGAGGAATGCTCCTAAACACTAACATGTCCTCCCCTCTTCTCTCCATGATAACTTGCACTGTACTGCATCTTCATCAAAGTTTGTCAAAGATTCTTCCTAAAAGGGAACATCACCCGTTCACTTTAAGTGTTTACAAAACTCTATCCCGTCTAAAATAACTTATAAAAGATATGCTGCTTACGTCCTTTTTAAATGTTCACTCCCCTTACACAGATGAATGCAAGCAATGCCAGAAGCAAGACAATCTCACAGTCTGTACTCTAGAACTCATGACAGGAGTTTAGTCCTGACGCCAGGCTCACATGAAATTAAGGGGTAGGGAGGCGAAGCTTCCAATTTGTAAATAAAACCCTACCAAGAGACATTTTGCCAGAAACACTGCCTTACAGCCTCGTCTACACTGTAAACCCAAACAAGTTAGCAGAACTCAAAAATACTGAGGCAATCAATTGCCATAAAATTTTTGAGTTCATAAACCTAAAAGTCAATTGTTCCCAGAACTAAAACGTTTCAGTTATATGCTACTTGTACCTCATGAATACAATTAAATTAAAGTGTTCATTAAGAAAAGTAAGACCCTTCAGATGCTCTCTTGTTTTTCACTCACCACAGCAGATCTGAGGTGGATCTGCATGTTGAATTGGCACAAGTTTTACACCGGATGCCCTTCCTGACACAACTCCACATTACATGGAGACATGTGGCAGGGGCGGGGTTTGAACTGGGAACCTTCTGCACCAAAACAAAGCATAGTGACCACTTGGGCACCACTCCTACTAAAGTGTTCATTAAGTCAACTCAACTATTTGGTCACACTTTACTTGAAGGTATCGTCATAATAGTGACATGACACTGCCATAACTGTTACATGGCACGGTCATGAATGTGTCATAAATATTATATCAATGTCATAAACATTTATGACTGCTGTCATTAAGTGTCATTCGGTTTTTATAATGACAAATTTACATTTTTTGGCTTGTCTTGATTATAACAACTTGACTTTAATAAAAGTGACATGACCAGAAGATATCTTTGGCCTTTTTGGTCTTCGGCTGTATGGAAACTTGTCAACTTGACATTACACAAACTGAATAACACTTCATGACAGCAGTCATAAACATTTATGACATTGACATAATGTTTATGACACCTTCATGACTGTGTCATGTAACATTTGTGACTGTGTCATGTCTCTATTATGACGATACCTTCAAGTAAAGTGCTAAATATTTTTGTATGTAATTACTGAATTCTTTTAAGTTGTGCTTAAGTTATGCTTTGACATTTTGCTTATTTAATATACGATTAGTTCAAGTCATTCAAAAATTCTGAGCTTAATTTACTCAAAAAGCAAGACCATATTACACAAACTTGAAATATTTAAGTAAATAGAATGTTGTCTTAAAATTTTAAGTTTACACGACTTAATCTTTTTAATTAATTTCAACATTTGGGTTTACAAAGGAACAACTACACTGTAAATGCTAACATACAAATGAATTAAGTATGATAAGTGAACCAAACTCAGTTTTCATCAACTTGTTATGAACACTCATTTTAAATAAGTAAGTAATACTTTGAGACTGGAAGACCTGCTTTACTTGATGTTTCCCATTGAAGACAATTTAGAAAAAAATAATTTTTCATATCCAGTGTCCTTTGGGGCATTCTTTCAGACATGTGCAGATCTGCCTCACTTACTTTGCGCATTCCCGCCCACACACATCCATGGTGAGCCCGTGTTTGGACCAACCTGTTTTTCACTCATTGATGATAAACTGTCTGGAATTAGTTTGGTTTATAAATCAAAACCACAAGTCAAAACTGCTTTGCTTTTAATGTCCTATGTGACACGCCAGTACTGTTCCATGTTGAAAGTAAAGGACTTGTCCTTACAGCAGTGGGCAGAGCGCTCAAAGACAGAAGCTGTGACTCATTGTTTGTGTTGGATTTGTGATCGCCTTTGTTTTTCCTCAGAAGTGTCAGCGGTGCTTAGACGCAAAAATGGCTTGTGTAGCTGACAGTGTACCAGAGTCAATACTAAAAATTAGCGGTTAGCTGTAGCTTCAAGAAAATTAAATTGACCTGAATATGAAGGATGAACAAAACTAAAGAGAATTACGCTGTCATTTGTGTACTGGATGCTCACAGTAAATAAGTTACTGTAATCTAATTTATTTGACTACTGTAAACTTAAAATAAACAAGTTACTATAATCTAAGTTTTTAAGTTTGAGTACTGCAAACTCAAAATGAATAAGTTAATATAATTTATTTAAGTTCATTTGAGTACAGAGAACTAACAAAAAATGAGTTAATCAAATCTAATGTATCTAAGTTAACATAAATTACTTTTTTAAGGCAATGACTTTGCATATTTTTTAAGTAAAGTCAACTTATTATATTTTACAGTGTAAGGCCTTGTCCACACAAAAAATGGATACAGTCTTTATTTTGTCATTTTCAAAAAGTGTTCCGTAAAACAACACCATTTTAAGAAATACCTGCCTACACACAAAACCACTGAAAGCACTGCAGTATATATGCTAGGCCTGTATGTGGTGCTGTAACATTCTTACAGAAAGAAGAAGATGAAGCTGTGGAGCAAACACATACAAAGTCGAACTTCTGCTTCGAGTCACACTGAATTATAAATCAACTAGGCTACAAGAAAATCTTGACTGGGAATGGTGTCATTCCAAATATGTCAATATAATAGAATTGTGTATTGGATGTACATACAAAAACGCAAAGGCAGCGTTTTGTGATTTATCCACTCTGGGACTTGTTTTCAAAAAGTAGTGTTTTCAGGCTCTGAAAATGCCAGCTCAGTGTGGACAAAATGACAATACAAAACCTTTGAAGATACATCTAAACTCGTCTCTGTGTGGATGGGCCCTAAAAAACTCTACATGAACCCATCAGACTTCATTAGACCCACAAAAGGCAAAGATCCAGTGTCGAAATTAAGAATTTAATACACATCTGTGGGTTACATTCTTTTAAAAATGTGAGTTTTAGCAAATACCTCTTCCTCATGTGTGGCATGCTTCTTAAAATTTGACAGGTTCTCATTGAGGCTCCTACAGTCAATGAAAAAGTCTAAGACCAAGCTAACATTGGCGCTAGCTTAACTAGCTAATGATGGTAATTCCAATGAGCGACTAACGTTAATGTTAACAGTAGAATTTGGGTATGAGGCAGCATTGTTGTCTCTTGACGTATCACCTCAGGTGAACTTGCCTTCTTCATCAACCCATGTGTTTTAAAGTGCATTCTGCAAATTATGCATCATGTGTCTCACTTCCAGATCTGCTGCATAATTCACATCACAACCAAACACAGCAGAATGAAAGAAGCTTGTTGGCAGAGGTGGAAAACGCTGGCTTCAATGAGTAACAGTCCGACCACGTATTGCTTCTACCTGCCCCTAAAACAGGTGATTTCACTGATTTTCTGACCGACCTGCCTGAATCAGCTGGTTTAGTGTGTGTCTGGTGTTCTACCTCTGCTGGTTGGTCATGACACCAATAGCATTAGATGTGTATTGAAAAATGAGGATTGCTGGTCCAACTGAATAGGGTGCTTCAATTGACAACACTCAAATAAATTAGGTTGATACAAATGACTAATTTAATTTGGCAAACATAATTCATTTGAGTACTATCCATACATCTGTTCTGTAAACACGCTTATCGTGGTTAAGGGTCATAAGTGCAGAGAGGAGGGGCTGATAGATATATCATATTTAACAGAGTATAAGTTGCTTTTTTTTATAGTTTTTTTGAGAGAACCTGCGACTTATACTCTGGTGTGACTTATACATCGAAGACTCAAACATTTGGGGGTGATGGCTGAGTGGTTAAAGCATTGGGCTTGAGACCAGAGGATCCTCGGTTCAAATCCCAGTTTGACCGCAAAACTACTAAGGGCCCTTGGGCAATGTTCTTAATCCCCTAGTTGCTCCTGATGTGTAGAGAGCGCCTTGCATGGCAGCACCCTCACATCGGGGTGAATATGAGGCATTATTTGTAAAGCACTTTGAGCGTCTGATGCAGATGGAAAAGCGCTATATAAATGCAGTCCATTTACCATTTACACATTTTTTATGTAGTAGTAGTAATAGCAATACTGACTATAGGGCTTTGTCAGGAATCAATGCACTAAACAAAATAAAGCCCAACAATAAACTAACAAATGGCAAGTACACTAAAACAGTGCACACAATTCCAAATTAAAGGGCTGATAATACAGAAAAAAGTGTGACTTTTTCTTTTTATATATTGAGTACTGTGCAGAGTACTCAAACAGAGTGCGGCTCCATCCAGAGGTGAGAGTGGTTATCTTCTTCTGCAAGCATCCCATCATGCAAACCAGCATGGATTCCCAAGAGTTCCTGTATATTTGTACTGTCAATTGTGTAGGTAGCATGGCCCAAGAAGTGGGTCACCCCTTTGAGTCTGGTCTGCTTGAGGTTTCTTCCTCAAATCATCAAAGGGAGTTTTTCCTTACCACTGTTGACTGTGTGTTTGCTCTAGGGGTTGGTAAGGTTAGACCTTACTTGTGTGAAGCACCTTGAGGCAGCTTTGTTGTGATTTTGTGCTATATAAATTAAATAAACTGAATTGAAATTGTGCAAAATTTTTCGGCATCCTAGAGTTATTATAGAAGTAGGGTTTGATGCCTCTCCCCCACCCCCTTTTTTATTGGCATGTCAACATGAATTCAGTTCCAACAAAAGAGAAGATGTGAGATACATTTATTATTCCACAATAATAATGATAATAATAATAATAATAATAATAATAATAGTAATAATAAGAATAAGAATAATAAGAATAATAATTGTAAGTGTACTGGCCAGTAGAATACCACGCAAACACAGTTGCAAATGATCATACAATATTAAAGTGATTGTAAAACACAATTACTCACACTTTAAGCCATGTTATCCTTAAAATAGTTTTGAAGTCCTGTGACTTATACACTGCTGCAACTGATATGCCAAAATAATCACACATAAATAGAACCCAATTATCACATCGATTATTACTGAAGTTGAAATTCATCACACATTTCATATATTTATGAATATTTATCAGGTTTTCATAGTTTGTAATGATTTTATGATGCATCAAACATGCCTAAAACCTTTGCACAATGCTATATATATGGGTGTTACTTTTATGAGATATGGTGAACAGATGTCAAATGCGCACACGCACACACACACACACTTTGTACTTACATTTAAATATAATTTTTCTTTCAATGTAAGGTAATGGTGTGTATGTACTATGTGTATCCAAATGTTTAACAAAACATTTTGCTAAATATTTATATCATTATTTTGTTCAATATTTATATAAATATTTTAGTTGGTGCTACGTTTAGCTAAATAAACCTTTCGGTAAATGTTTAATTATATATTTAACTAAACATAGCAGATACGTAAATGTTTCCCTCAATATTGAACAAAATGATTATCTAAATATTTAATAAAGTTGTTTGCCAAATACATAGATGTACATATAATCAAGATTTTTCTAAACTCAAGTACAGTAGTCAGCAACAATTTTCTCACATTTCAGTTTTGATTATGGAAGTTTACAGTTTTTCAATGAAAATACTATGAAAAAAGCTCACTGAAAACACGGAAACTGGAGCCTTTATGGCTAAATGTGGAAAAAGTGAGTGCTTAATTTCTACATGTGTTACTTTTCCAGCAGCATGCCATAGATTGCTTCATATAATAATGACTTAATTGGACAGAGAATGAAAAATGTGGCAGCTGACCCCCTCTGCGTGCTCAGACCGGGCTCTCAGATTTGTGCGAGCGACACCAAATAGGAAATGTGAAGAATGATGTCTTTGATGAGCCATTATGTTCCCGGTTCAGAGATCTGGGCTGATGATGGATTATGGGACACATTCCTACATGAGCATAAGGTCACTCCGACATGTCTGATAGTTTGTTTAAGCAGAGCTTCAGGGGGTGAAACTTGTTTTCCTGTTATCCGAGTTGACTTATATCACCATGCTGAGGGACCATCTCTTTAAATCATATTCATCATTCGGGATTGTTATGACTTTTAGGAGCAGCATTGTCTCATTCAACATCTACTTTTTTTTTCCCACCGAACAGCTGTTGGGAAATATTTTGGACTTATTCCACACTCTTCACTCAGACAGCTTATTTAGTTTATTGTGATGTATTTTGGTCTTTTAAAATGGAAAACAGCAACAGTTTACCATGTTGATGTTGCTAAAAATAATCCTGAACTGGTTTGTGGTTCAAACCAAATGTTAACATGCTTTTTGGGGAACTTGGTGTTAACTGGGGAGCTGTCCAATTAAAATGACATAAACTGTTTTTTTTTTACCACCATTGTTTTATTTTTCTTTAACCTTCTTTGTTTGTAGCTCTGATTGCATATATATATATATATATATACATACATATATTGATTTTTATTGTTGCCTCTTTAATGGACTTGGTATATTACTGGATGGTGTCCTTGAGTGCTGATAAAGGTGCCTTCAAATAAAATGTTATATATATATATCTATCTATATATATATATATATATATATATATATATATATATGTTTTTGGCGCTATATACATGTGCTCTGATGTCAGTGTTTATCTCCATAGAAACTACCCAAACAATCTTTCATACAAACTGTTTAAAGGGACATTACAGTGTTGTGGTGGAAATTACGGCAATAGTGTGGGACAACTACATTTTGTTTAAAAAAAATCACAACAGTTGTATGACATTGAATACCCCAATTATGTTTTGATTATTTTACTGATATTTTAAAACATTAGAAAAAATGTTTTTTTACCATTCATTTTTATCATTGAAGATCAAAAGTCTGGGTGTGGGACAAGCACAAAATGGCAATATTTGCATATAATGATGCTGAAAAAAGGTGAAAAAGTCATCATAGACTACTAGAACAAATTTCTTAAAACACTTTCATTGTAAAGATAACTATAAAAGTGTGAAATTTCCCCTTTTTTCTGTTTTTCATACAATATGATCAAAGGACATAATAAGTGCCCATAGTCTAAGAATCACCCATACACTGCGACAGTGTTCACATTAAATCATATTTCTTCAATTCTGCTGTTTTGTCCAAATTGTGAACATGTTAATTCTGGGTTTGGGGTCACATGCATACCGAAAATATCCAGATATGAATCTGCTGTCTGGGATGTTAGAGGATGGACAGACTGACTGTCAGGTCTGCAGCAACCTCACAGGCTTTTATGTTGAAATACAGGCTCTTATTGTGGAAGTGCAACATATACTGTACAGGCTTGTTGTTTTTAAAAATGACTGATTTCTCAAAAAATATTGGTCTGATCACCTTGTTGTTTTCACAAACTGAATCCTCATGAAAAAAAAAAATACATAAGTATGCTAAAGGACAAAAGTCACCTTTTTCTGGATTTCAATTGATGCTCTGGATACCAAAACACACAGAGGCCACTTGCCTTTTATTATATGGTATATAAAGATTTCATAGAACATTGGTGGAGTAGAAGGCCTTGGGTTACAGAATAGATTTATTAATATAATAGCTCTCAGTGATTTCCATATTATTTGTACTTTAGAGAAAGAGACAAAAAGGCATTTGCAAAACCGAAAAGTCTGTTAAGTTGTGATTCAGGTTGACAACCTTGTGATATAACTGGGGTCAAAATGCATATAACACTGCCATCAACTGGCACCCGGTTATATCACACGGTTGTCGACCTGATTGTTTTTACTAATCAGTATAAGCGGATGCTCAGTTTACCCATGATTCCTTTGGGCATCTATGTGTTAATGTTCAAATATTCAGAATTAGTGCATTATTTTAAAATTAACAGATATGTGTTATATTTTCACTTTGTACATTTTAAGAGTTGACATTAAGGTAGTTATTCTATCTGGATTAATTTGATTTATAAATCAAAACCATAAGTCAAACCTGCTTTCCTTTTCAAGACATTTACCTCTCGGCTGGACCACTGTATGGTAAGGTAAATGACGCTTCCCTACAGCAGTGAGCAGGGCGCACAAAGACAGAAGTGCTGATTCATTGACTGTGTTTGGGTTTGTGAAGGCCTTTGATTCTATCAGAAGCGTTAGCGGTGTTTAGACTCACAATCGGCTTGTTAGTAGCTGAGAGTGTACTGAAGACAATACTGAAAGTTATCGGTTAGCTGTAGCTTCCAATAAATTTATTGGTGGTTTATCAGTTTAGTGTTATAAAAGATAACTTTTCAGTTAGCTGATTAGTGGTTATCAAAGCTAACTTTTTGGTTAGCTGTGCCCACCACCAGTTACCACCCAACCCTGTAGTCAGGTTGTTTGTGTAATTTCACTGGATTGGAATTTTATGGAAATTAGTTAAACTTTCTGGGGGGGATGCATGTAATATCCAATCAGAAAATGGATGTTTCCATTGTCCCTGAAGCCACCATGGAGGTCATCTTGGATTCATAAAATTGGCATCTGAAAATGGGAGATCTGTAATATCGCGATGTCTTGATGGTCTACAGCCAAGGAATACAGTCCCATTATTACAAAAGTGAGCAAAGTCAAATTTACGGCTTCCAATACATGTGACTTTGCCCACATGTTTTTTTTTTTTAACTAACGTAAGATTGTTGCCATCACAGCTTTCCAGAAACTGGAATAAACCATTTTCTGACTGGTTATTGTATGCACTTTTCAAATTTCCATGAAATTCCAATGAAAGCTCATGCCTGAACATACTGAATCTCACTGCTGGTGATTATTTGCAGAATACATTCTTGACATTTTGCTAAATGCCGAGAAAGAGAATTCTGCATACAATTGCTCAAAGAGCCAAATCCTCTGAATCTAACTGCATAAACATTCACTTTGAATGACACACGTCTCTGACTGAACTAACTGTAGCTTATAGGCTGTGCCAAAATACGTATACCAAAAAGGACCTGAAACATGACAACGAAACAAACCATGAGTGCATTTTTCCTATTGAAAGCTGGGAGACAGAACACACAGGCTCTGATGAGGGATTATTCTAAGGTGCATTAAATGTAATGTGAAAAGCAGATTTTAAAAGAATAGAAAAAGAGAGGAGCAGGTACAGTCAATCCCCACCTCTGTCTGTTTTTTGGAATTGAGTAGCGTCCTACTGTGTTTGAACCGTATGGTAAAATATTATCAGGCAGTTCTACAGTCAATGGAAAAGCTTGACTTGCTTTGACACTTTTCTACGTCTCCTGTCTCACTGTTACATAATATGTAAAAGATGCAAGTAAAATATGACAGTAAATATGTCAGTGAAGGTTCAGTGGAATGACCCGATGCGGGACGTTTACAGGAAGAAGCGACGGCATTTGGATCAGCTCAGGGCATGTGAAGCATCTGAAAATAAAAAAAAAGTTTTTTTTCTGCACTGCTGAGGAGGAGTGTGCACACCAACAAAATGCTAACAAAGCAAACGTTATGCATGCCACACATCAGTTATGTGATTCAGCTGTGTTCTGCTCGTTTCCTTTGCAACATAGGTAAGTACACACAACAAATCAAAGCACTGCAACTATTTCATGGAACCTGTTCTCGCCTCAGAAGAGCTAAAAGCAAAAGGTTATTAATGTGCAACACACTGGATCTGGTTCCTACTTTAGATTTCCAGAAATGACTTATGTGGATGTGAGAAGCAATTGGCCGAAATGTTTTAAAATTCAAATAAATGAAAGCAATTGACTTTAATTTATTGAGTTTATATAGCACCAAATCACAACAAAGCTGCCTCAGGTAGCTTCACACAAGTAAGGTCTAACCGTACCAACCCCTAGAGCAAACACACAGGTGACAGTGGTAACAGTAAACTCCCTCTGATGATTTGAGGAAGAAACCTCAAGCAGACCAGACTCAAAAGGGTGACCCACTGCTTGGGCCATGCTACAAAAAAGTTTACAATACAGAACACAACACAACAACAACTAATGAGAGTTTATGCAGACTTTGGTGCCCATGGGCATGAAGACATTAAGGGCTACAGCAAAACTGACATTTGACCCTCTTGACTTTGACCTTAACCCAAATGTCTCTACAATTCTGAAATCCACTTAAGTGTGTTGCCACATTTGGTCCAAACTGACTTGAAAATCAAAATTCTTGACCCTAATCTGCCAAAATAAATTATATATGTATCAGGGTCACCCTTCATTGGCATACAAAATTTGGTAGAACTGAGCAGAAGAACCTGAGAGGAGTCAGTCAACAAACAGTCAGACAGCTGTGACTTTGACCTCAATGAATGACCTTTGACCAATTTGATTTTGCTGAGAAATTCAGGAACAGACCTCCATATGCGGGTCACCTTTGTTGCAAAACAAAGTGAAAACTTTAATTTTTGACCTTTATCCCCAGTGACCATGACCCCAATGATTGACCTTGGCAAATGTGACCTAGCTAGACAATTCTAGAACAGACCTGCACATACTGTATGTGTCATGTTTGGGCCATATTGCAGTGAAAAAAACTCACTCCAATTGTCTTGACTGCAAAGTTGACCTGGCTTGGACAAATCCAGAACCCACTTCTATATACAATATGTACCAAATTTGGCAGAAATTGAGTGAAAAGCCTAAATTTGAACCTTTATCTCCAATAACCTTGTCCTTGTTATTTCACCTCTGGCAAATTTGACCTTGTGGGGGAATTCTAGAACAGACCCATTTCCCATGTTTGGTGCAAACTGTGCTGGAAATAGATAAATAAATAAATCAAATTTTAACCTGAGACTCCAATGGCCTTGTCCCCATGGCTGTCCATTGGCAAATTTGACCTTGCATGGGCAATTCCAGAACCCACATCCATATTCATACTACAGTGCCCCCCAAAAGTATTGGAACACTTGGTATTTCACACATTTTAAGTTGTTTATGCCATTTCAAATACAAAAAAAGAAAAGAAAAGAAAAGAAAAAAATTCTAAAATGATCTGATTAAATTCAAACTGAAAGCATATCTCTACAACTGGATATAAAATAATAAAAAATATAGCTCAGATGATGGGTTGCATAAGTAATGGAACGCTTTGGTATAATTCCTGTAAATAATCAGTTTAATCACCAGTTTTCAAGTCATGGAATGGCTATGTGACCATTTCCAAGTTACTGAATATGTCTTGGACTTCATTTACATTAGTTATGAAGTGACTGTGCAAGAAGGAGAACAGTGAGGAAAGCCACCAAGATACCCAGACAACCCAGAAGAAGTTACAGGCTTCTGTGGCTGTGATTGGAGAAATTGTGCACAGTGCATGTTTTGCATTTTATATCACCAGTTATACAGCTTCATGATGAAGTGCTGTAGAGGAGGATTTTCTTAAAAAGAACCTGAAAGTTCAGCTACAATTTGACAGAACGTATCTGAGATGCAAGCGTATATGTTTCGCTGAAATTTTTATTTTTTTAATATATTTTTTCTTTTAATTTGAAATGACATAAACAAATTAAAATGTGTGAAATACCATGTATTCCAATACTTTTGGAGGGCACTGTATGTTTGGTTTTAACCCCAATTATTGGCATTTCGTAAATTTAATCTTGCCTGGGCAATTCCAGAGCCCATCTCCATGTTTGTGACAGGTTTGCTGGACATAAAAGTGAAAAATCCAAATTTTGATTTTGATTTGACCTTGCATTTTACAAAAATTAAGTATTTAAGGATGATTTCAGACTCACCTTTCATCCACCTGGTGGGAAAAGAATGTGGGAAGAGCAGTGGAACACACAAACTGATTGACAAACGTTTCTCATATTACAGCATAATGCTTCCAGTTCAGATCCTGATTCAGCTGACATCTCCAGGAGTTCACAAAAGCATGGAAATAGATCAGGTGTCAGGTATAGTTTCTCCATGAGGCTTGAGCGATGAAGCAGGATTATCACATTAGCTTTGTAAGTGCTGAGTAAACCTTCAGAGCTCCTTAAATTCAAAATGCTCACTGAAATAAAAAGGGTCATTCTCAGGGTAGTCATAATCCGGCTTTGAAATCTAATCTCTCATCAGCAGCATAAACTGTGGTTTGGAGGAAAAAACTATTCAAGAAAAAGCATGTAATTGGTGTTCAACTGATCCAAAAATTGTGAATAATGTATGATTAAAAGAACAAGTCCCATCTTATCATTTTAATCAAAGCCTACTTTGTTTTTCCAAGTCAAAAGCAGCCACAATCTTCAGTAAAACTATAGTAAAATATAATATTATAAAAATCTGCTGTTTTCAGCAGTTCTTTCCTCTGAAATACTAGCAATACAGCCAGTTTTCCTTCAAACACACAATATACTGTATTTTCTGGAGTAGTTTTTTACCTCCGCAAAGGAAGTTATGTTTTCGGTCGCGTTTGTCTGTTTGTCAGCAGGATAACTCAAAAAGCTTTGAAAGGATTTTGATGACATTTTGTGGAGTGGTTGGAAATGACAAGAGGAACAAGTGATTAAATTTTAGTGGTGATCCGGATCACGATCCGGATCCAGGAATTTTTTAAAGGATTCTAGTTTCTAAATCCACAAAAACAAGGCAGAAAGGCTTGAAAAAAAATTAGGGTGTAACATAGTCAAATGTTCTATCAAACAACAAAGTTTGGTGATGATCGGATCCGGATTCTGGATCTGGTGATCCAGAATATGCAAAAATATAGGGAAAATAGAAAATGTGTCAGTGTGAGGTGACAAATGAAGCTAGAGATGCACAACTAACACCAAATTGTAGCTGAATCTGTACTGATTCAGTAAGGTGTCATCAGATTTGATGTAGCTGCAAATGTTATGGAGCTACATCCAGAAGAAAATCGCCATTACCGAAAAATCGTTTTTATACAATAACTTTTGAACTAATAAAGACATAAAAGTGATTCCAAGTTCTAGTGGTATGTTTTCATGGTCAAGGATGTCAAATATAAAGGAAAGAAAAGTGTATATATCATAGTTTTGGTTGTAACACTGAATTGTTGAATAGATCACTGTGCCAAGGAGGGAATCTCTTTAGGGTCAGTGACCCTATGGCCTTGTTTAGAGAAGTGTTTCATAAATGTTAAAAAAAAAACAAAAAATCATATATTTGCAGTTTAGTTGAATAATAAATTGAATTTTGTCTCATTTGTTTTTGTCTATAAGCACATGCAATATCAATATCAGTGCTCAGATGACAGTAGCTTCTGGGAAAGGTGCAAGTTGCAATAAACTGTGATGCCAAGCGCTAAGGATACATGCTATCCAGTCACAACACATGAAACTTTTTTTTACTACTGAGCAAACATAATTGTTAGACTTTTTTAGGTTCAATGATTCCACGGCATGTAGATGTTATGGCATCAGTGACCCCATGGCCTTGGCGGAGGTTTGCACTCTCTGAGTGCTTCTAGTTTGTTCTTATTTTTACTAGTGTGGGAGACCGTGTGATTCATATACTGGAAAACCATGTGTCTGTTCTGAATAATAATAACAACAACAACATTTTTTATAGGGAATTCCCAAGAATCAAAGCACTAACCAAACAAAATTCATATAATAAAATAATAAATGGCACTAATAAAAGTATATGACAACAGTGCACAAAAATTCCAAATTATAGCGCTAATAAAAATACAGAAGAAAGGTGCG
Source organism: Thalassophryne amazonica (assembly GCF_902500255.1). Lineage (NCBI taxonomy): Eukaryota > Metazoa > Chordata > Actinopteri > Batrachoidiformes > Batrachoididae > Thalassophryne > Thalassophryne amazonica. Next base: position 20,236,956 of record NC_047119.1, read on the forward strand.
ACTTATACTCAGGAAGATGGCAAATATATGTTTAAATGTTTTAGCGCTTATATGCAAAGGTATGTTGGCTTAAAATGTTAATGTTTAAATAAATGAATCAAATTTGTGACCAATTTCCACTTTAGAAATACAAAATCTCTGTTATACAAATAAACACATAATTTAATCAAATAATTTTACTGTTGAATATTGAGACATACACCTACAATACTGGCCAGAATTATTGATACACCTAAATTAGAAGAACAGAATTATAAATATTTTCAGAAATAAATGTAAATCAATCAATCCTAATTACCATGCACATATGTGCACTAAAAAATCTTACAGTCTGATGACCTCATCAACTCACCATGGGATACTGCGGCATAAGTATCAAGTGTCTACCATGTCTTCTTAATGAGATATGTTCACAAGCATAATCACTTCATCTTCATTATTACACAAAAATGTAATTAACTCATCTCCTACTCACTGGAGACAGATGGTATAAGTATAAAGTGTTTTCCATACGTTGTTAATTACTATATATATATATATATATATATATATATATATATACACACAAGGTCTATTAGAAAAGTATCCGACCTTATTATTTTTTTTCAAAAACCATATGGATTTGAATCACGTGTGATTGCGTCAGACAAGCTTGAACCCTCGTGCGCATGCGTGAGTTTTTCCACGCATGTCGGTTGTGTCATTCGCCTGTGAGCAGGCTTTGAGTGAGGAGTGGTCCAGCCCACTCGGCGGATTTTCATTGTCAGGAAATGACGGAATGATTTGGGCTTTTTTTTCCATCAGAATTTTTTCAGAAACTGTTAGAGACTGGCAGCTGGAAACCATTTGAAAAATTTATCTGGCTTTCGGTGAAAATTTTACAGGCTTCACAGAGAATAAGGACTGTTACTACAGCTTTAAGGACGCTCGGCGCGCCGCACTCCGTGCCGTCATCGAGAGCCACAAACCACCGGATCATTTCTAAACGGATGGCTCTGTGGATCCGAGACCGTCATGTGCACTTTCTCTGGTTATCACAAGAGCTGGACATCAACAATTTTCCAGCAGATTTCACTTTTAACAAGAGATTTTGTCATGGAAAGCCGAGCAGAGGCTTTGCGCGTCACGATGGATTCGCTACTGGAGCGAGACAAAACCACCTCAGTTTTGGTCTCACAGGACGGCTTTGAGATGGCGTTCAGACAGCTGTCGGTGGTTTTTCCATTGAGTGATTATCCGAGAAATTGTGGATGTGCCTGGACATGCCAGAACATGTCCCGTGAGGCTTCATGATGGTGTTGCTTTGCGCCATGCGGCACCGTCGCGACGCGCGGAATTCCTCTGCACGTCTGTCTCAATGTGCCAAAAAAGTGCTGATGTTCACGTCTTTTCACAATTCCTGTGCTAATCAGATGACGTCCCGGATAAAATACAGCGTCCAGTTTGGAAATGAACGGCACATTCCACTGTTACAGGAGTTTTTGTCATGGAAAGAGGAGCGGAGGCTTCATGCGTCACGGCGGTGCCGCATGGCGCACAGCAACGCCGTGATGAAGCCTCACAGGACCTCGTATATATATATATATATATATATATATATATATATATATATATATATATATATATATATATATATATATATATCATGCACAAAAATTATTAACAGCTCGTGAATATTCCTGAATAAATTTTCATTAAAGGTTTGCTGATAATTCACGATTTGAAGCTGATTCACATTTTGGGGGTCAACAGGTTGTGAATTCTTATGTACATGTGATTTCTTAGTTTCTTGTTTTTAATAAATTTGCAACAAAAAAGTTATGTTGTCATTATGGGGTGTTGTGACTAGAATTTTGAGGGGGAAAATTAATTTACTCCATTTTCGAGTAAGGCGGTAACATAACAAAATGTGTAAAAAGTGAAGAGCTGTGAATAATTTCTGGATGCACTGTATGGACTTAACTGTACAAGTTAAAGAGGAAGAAAGCTCCAGAATCCCTATTATGGGCCCACTTCATTTGAAACCAATATCAGACTGTTTCAAAACTGTTTAAGACAGCAACAAAAATGTTTCAAGATGTGCAGTAACTGCAGACACACTGATGCTGTCTGCTAAACACTGTTTGTTTATTTCTTCCTTTTGCCACTCAGTCATGCCTCTTTGACATACATCTCACTCACGCCAAGGGCTACTGTGCTGGCATTTTGGTGTCAGACTGCCTATTTAAAAAAAAATATGCACTGCATTATGACTTATACATAACTCCATATTTATTTAATCAAATTCATATCATCATCTGAATTTTTGGCTCTGTAGTCGGAGTCGAGAGCAGCTGTCAGCTCGCAGCTTGCAGGTAAACTGAACTGACCTCTCATGAAGACATACATCAGTGGAACACTGAGTGAAAACCATTTTTCTTCTTTAAATAAACACCACGGCCACAGCCAATAATCATACACCAACATAATTACGTGTAAGTGCATTTGAGACTGGAAGATGAAACAGGATGTTACAATCTGCTTGAATTACAGCCAGCAGTTTGTCAAGTGATGCCAAGATGAAACGTTCCAAAAATGTACATTTTGAGCACTTCTGAAAAGAGCTTTCACCAGTGTCACATCACTTTTTTTCCCAGAGGGGAAACAAAAGCACGCAGAAATGGACTTTACCGTTATCTATGGTGTAAGTATCATTCGTGTACCGTTTATTGTTAGTTACCTCCACCAACAGAGTTGGGTGAAGGTTGTGTTATCGCCCCTACTTGTTTGTCTGGACGATGTGTAACCACAGCTGCTGGCACTGTGTTCCCTTGTGCACAAACCATCGCACCAGCATCGTGCACGCCTGCCCGTTGGCGCAGTGTTTCATGGTTTGCTCGTACGAGCAATATCGCCGTGAGCTGCCCTGGAGTTGTACGTATTTGCACTATGTGTGAAGGGGCCCTTAACATTGAACAATTTTTCAAAAATCCATAACTCTGTCAAGAAAATATTGAATTTCTTATATTTCTTATTTCTCATATTTGAGAGCATTATGTAGGATGGCATTCTTGATTGACTAACAAAGTTTGATCTGGATCTGATCCATATTACAGATTTTGTTGCCATTTAAATTTAACATTGAAAACCCCCATTGAATGTATATTTTACATTATAGCTTAATTAAATGTGCCTCAAACACTCTCATGTTTGAAGCTGAGGTGCAGACTGACACTCACTATCACCTGACAAAGTTTGATCAGAATCTGATCTGAACTGTGGATTTTGTGGACATTTGTATTTAATATTGAAAAGCCCATTTGATGTACATTTTGCATTATATCTCAATCACAAGTGCCTCAATCACTCTCATTTTTCTGTTATGGATTTACCCATCAAAATTGGATGGGGTCTTCAATTTTATGCCCGTTTGTCTTCCAGTTATCAGTCGGAAACGAAGTGCCAAAAAGCAATGACAAAATGTGCATAGCAGAGATAACCAATGTTCTGTGGACTTTGACCTTGAAAATTTTTCCAAGGTAAAAATTTGTGTAATGGGAAACTAGTGTTGGTGGAGGTTTGCGCTCTATGAGCGCAGTGCTCTAGTTAGATACTGTGTTCCAAAGAAAAATCACTTCATCCTTAATATGAAAATATGCACATACTGAAACTAAAATATAAGCAGCTCATCTACTCCTCACTGGATACCTATAGTATTAGGATCAAATGTCTACCATGTGCTGGTAGAGTTATTGTACGCACAAGATGAATCACTTCATCCTCATTAATTTGCACAAGTTAGCATAAAATACCCCCAAACATCTTGTGTCTATGTTCTATTGTTAATTAGTTACTGTATAGTTGGTGTGTAAGAAAGATCACTAACACATACAGTAGTGTTCAGAATAATAGTAGTGCCATGTGACTAAAAAGATTAATCCAGGTTTTGAGTATATTTCTTATTGTTACATGGGAAACAAGGTACCAGTAGATTCAATAGATTCTCACAAATCCAACAAGACCAAGCATTCATGATATGCACACTCTTAAGGCTATGAAATTGGGCTATTAGTAAAAAAAAAAAAGTAGAAAATTGGGTGTTCACAATAATAGTAGCATCTGCTGTTGATGCTACAAACTCAAAACTATTATGTTCAAACTGCTTTTTTAGCAATCCTGTGAATCACTAAACTAGTATTTAGTTGTATAACCACAGTTTTCCATGATTTCTTCACATCTGCAAGGCATGGAGTCAACCAACTTGTGGCACCTTTCAGCTGTTATTCCACTCCAAGATTCTTTAACAACATTCCACAATTCATTCACATTTCTTGGTTTTGCTTCAGAAACAGCTTTTTTATGTCACCCCACAAGTTCTCAATTGGATTCAGGTCCGGGGATTGGGCAGGCCACTCCAAAACATTAATTTTGTTGGTTTGGAACCAAGATTTTGCTCATTTACTAGTGTGCTTGGTGTCAATGTCTTGTTGAAACACCCACTTCAAGGGCATGTCCTCTTCAGCATAAGGCAACATGACCTCTTCAAGTATTTTGACATATCTAAACTGATCCTTGATACCTGGTATGCGATATATAGGCCCAACACCATAGTAGGAGAAACATGCCCATATCATGGTGCTTGCACCACCATGCTTCACTGTCTTCACTGTGAACTGTGGCTTGAATTCAGAGTTTGGGGGTCGTCTCACAAACTGTCTGCGGCCCTTGGACCCAAAAAGAACAATTTTACTCTCATCAGTCCACAAAATATTCCTCCATTTCTCTTTAGGCCAGTTGATGTGTTCTTTGGCAAATTGCAACCTCTTCTGCACATGTCTTTTATTTAACAGAGGGACTTTGCAGGGGATTCTTGCAAATAAATTAGCTTCACACAGGTGTATTCTAACTGTCACAGCACTTACAGGTAACTCCAGACTGTCTTTGATCATTCTGGAGCTGATCAATGGGTGAGCTTTTGCCATTCTGGTTATTCTTCTATCCATTTTGATGGTTGTTTTCCATTTTCTTCCACACGGCTCTGGTTTTTTTTGTCCATTTTAAAGCATTGGAGATCATTGTAGATGAACAGCCTATAATTTTTGCACCTGCGTATAAGATTTCCCCTCTAAAATCAACTTTTTAATCAAACTACGCTGTTCTTCTGAACAGTGTCTTGAACGTCCCATTTTCCTCAGGCTTTCAAAGAGAAAAGCATGTTCAACAGGTGCTGGCTTCATCCTTAAATAGGGGACACCTGATTCACACCTGTTTGTTCCACAAAATTGACGAACTCACTGACTGAATGCCACACTACTATTATTGTGAACACCCCCTTTTCTACTTTTTTTTTACTAATAGCCCAATTTCATAGCCTTAAGACTGTGCATATCATGAATGCTTGCTCTTGTTGGATTTGTGAGAATCTACTGAATCTGCTGGTACCTTGTTTCCCATGTAACAATAAGAAATATACTCAAAACCTGGATTCATCTTTTTAGTCACATAGCACTACTATTATTCTGAACACTACTGTATGCACCAAATGAACTGAAAGTCTAAGGACCTTTTTCACTCCCCAGTGGGTATCTATAGTCTAAGTATTACATTTCTACCACATATTGTTAATGAGTTATTGTATTGAAAATAAAAATAATTTCATAATTGTGCAGAAGTTGGCACAAAACACCCCTAAATTCTAATCTGATTATACACCGCCCAGGGAGTACCTAGAGTTTAAGTATCAAGTGTGTACCATTTGTTATAGTTACACTGTTTGACAATTAAAATGACTTCATTAATATAGTGCACTAAATAAATCCCAAATCTAATCATCTATCACCTACGGTGTAAGTATCACGTATCTACCATGTGTTACCAATAATTTATGTGCATTAGTCACAAAATTAACAACAGGAAGAATCCATTAGGTTCTGGTGTTGATTGGAAGTCGGATTCAGATTATGGAGTATTTTCTTTTCCACTCTTTCGGATGGTAAGACTGATATTCTCAAATTTCAGTGAGTTTCCGATGTTTAGTTTAAGGGATTGTGCAATATAAGAACCATGCGATCACGTTATTAATCCTAATGCAATGAAGACATTTAAGATGGTCCAGACTTGGCAGATGGATCACACTCTCTCAGCACCTTTCTGGTTCAATTCACTCATTCAGTCTTATTCTGAACAGGATGCCAGCAGAGTTGGTACCTGTAGCACGTTGTCACTTCTCCAGTCGATTTCATGCAGAGGTATTTGGTTGTGGAAATCTTATTTCAGAGCATTCTTCGCTGTGGGAGAAAAGACGATGGAGCAGAGTGAGCATCTCCTTCATCTCATGCAGGGTTTCCTATTTTCTCTGATGTGACGCAGCCCTACCTCCCGTTAACATCCTGATCTTCTCTGTAGGACCACAGCCAGCCTCCTGAGAAACACATGCAGGTCACAGTGAGCAGAAGAGGACTCCTGTGGTGTTTGAGGATCATGGGTGCAGGCTGCCGTCAGGGCTCCAGATGTGGGATGGATGACTGGCTCCAGCAGTGGCGTTGAACTTCACCGTGTACGGTGCTGTGGCTCCAGCTTACCGGGTGCTGCTGTCGATGTGAAATAAATTCCTTTGCACTGTCAGCAGTGCACCACACTTGCCTTCCTCTCCTCTGTCTGCAAATCATCAGCTCCCTTTCTGCAATTCTGTCAAGAAAACCAAAGCAGGGGCGTAACCAGGAAGATGGGGGGTGAGTGGTGGTGGGGGTTGGCTTCAGTGCTTTGTGCTTATTATTACAGCAATTTCCTGCTAAAGACGAAAACATGCACAGCCTTAAAGGACGGTGTCAGGCATTTTGATGTTTGACCCTAAAAAATAAAGGTGTCTTTACCTTTTCTGATCCAAGCAGTTCCCAGTGCCCACTAGATGTCACCATTGTAGTGTTTTGAGCATTTGGAACCCGTGATTAAATTTCTAAAACAATCGGTCCATTTAGTGTTGCAAGAGTTTCAAAACAGCAAATCATTTTGTGAAGCAATTACGTGTGAAGCAGAAATCTTGGGTGCTGAAAAATGATTGTAAAACTTGCAGTTACTTGAAACTAGTGTTGCACGCCGTCATGATTAAGGAGGGCTTCAAGAGCGAATCACTTCCCAGAGAAGCACATGTTAAAATGCCCATCTTCAATGTGGCATAAATGTGTTTACAGCTTGCAACTAAAAGGGTCTTAAAAGGGTCATCCTGATCTTGCCCACACTCCACCTATTTGTCCATTTATGGGTTGGCCAGGAGTTAGGCTTATTGAGGCACTTCCAAGATAGTTACATTTGAGCTTCAGAGCCACCCTTCAGAAAACTGATGGGTGATGTCACAGAGGGTTTGTCCAGTAAATATACAGTCTATAGTTTGTGTCATATCTCATGTTTTAGTCCATGAGCCAGTCATTATTTTTGACCTAATCAGTACCACTTAAGGGATCTAATCTGCACTTAAAATCCAGCCTCAGCTGATAGACATCCCAGGGTAGTAGCTATAGAAAGGCAGGGGTCAATAAAGAGAGAGGTCAGTTTTGACACCGAGGTCAAAATTTTAAAATGCTCCAATCATGTTGAAAAATATGCCACATTATTTGTCTGATCATGAATCCAAAAAGGTATAGTTTGGACTTAGTACGACTAAATGTTCTGGAGTTATGGGGTAAAAACAGCAAAAACTGTGACAACAGCCAGTTTCAGTTTGTACTGGGGTCAAAAGTTAAAGTTGCTCCAGTTTCAGTAAAAAATTATGCAAATTACTGGTTGAAATTAAAGGATTAATAAATAGAATAGATTTGTCTCTGTTGAATGTTTGATCCCCAAAGTGTAGTGATGTCCATTGGATTCTATGATTTGTGTTACATATGTTTTACCCTGTAACGTGATAACTAAGCATGACACATGGTGCAAACTATTCCTTTTTAAAACCCTATTAACTCAACCAATAATTTGCCTCACTTTTTACCAAATTGGAGCAACTTTAACTTTTGACCCCTGTACAAACTGAAATTGACCTTTGGCACCATTTTTGCTGTTTTTGCCTCATAACTCCAGAACATTCAGTCATAGATAGTCCAAACTATACCTTTTTGGAATTGGTGTGATCAGACAAATAATTTGGTATATTTCTCAACATGATTGGACCATTTTTACATTTTGACCACTGTATAATTCTTCATTGACCCCTACCTGGCTATAATTACCATCCTGGGATGGCTGTCATACATTTTTGTGTATTTTTGTTGTGACAGGAGGCTGGATCCTTAGTGATGTTAATCCTCTTAAGTGGTATCGAAAATCTGCTTGGCGCATGGACTATTTGAACATCAACCAGGAAGTGTGTGGAGACAAGTTTGCTGGCAAGTCACAAGTTTTTCAACAATGAAACTGATGAGATGAAACATTGTGAAGCTCATGCACACGCGCTGCTCACCACTTAGTCATTCAAAGCAGATCGTTGATGAGGGGCTTCGGTCTTGCAGAATGAACTAATTTTATTTTTGTCTTGAGTGAAAAGATGATCTTAAAACATCTAAAAAATAGAGCCTAGGTTGAAAAATGTTCCCATAGCCTTTACTTATAGGGAATTTTACTGTAAGGAATCTGAGTTAAGACGGTAAGGAAAGTGCAGCGGACAGGTCTCTCACCCACATGGTGATGCTCCTGTTCCTCACATAACATTCCGGTGGTGAGGGAACGGGTCAGATCCAACTGGGATCAGTTTCGGGTCTCACATGTAGTAGAGTAGGATGAATCAGACGAGCAGTTAATATGAACCCTTCCTCCTCACTCATATCACATGTAACATCACAACACAGGTGACAGACAAAATACATTCCTGAAGAGGTGCTGGAGCAATATCTTCCAAAGAGAGACAGGCACAGAGGAAGGATTGCCAAACTCAAGACTACAACACAGAGAACATGATCAGGGAAGGCGGCAGGAATCCAGGCAAGCTTCAGGAAAAGGACTTCAGTCAGAACAGATGGATTGCTGGATGACATCAAGACAGGTTGCAAAGACAATCTGCACCATCCTAATACCAGAGAAGGCTTTTAAAAAAATTCATCCAGATTGCAGGAAATATGCCAAATGAAGCTTCATGAAACCTGTTTTTTCTGAGTCCACTAGATGGCGAGCTCTTTTCAGAGCAGGTTAAAGTGCTTCATGAAGGTTCATTTGGTCATCACTGGCTGGGGGGAGGCGTGGTGAATTGAGCTGAGTGTTGTGGAGGTCCAGGAAAGGAAGGTTCTACAAAATGTCATAGCTGCCAGTTATTCCTATTACTACCTTACTAGAGATCCTTGCAAAATTCTATTGTATGTGCATTAATGCTAAATGTCCACCAGGTGGCCACATTGCTACATTTCAAGAACTTTGACTACAGGCTGCTGTGGGACACGATGATGACCAACCTATTAGTAGATAATTTAGTGTGATGTTAACATACAAAATGATCATATATTGTCATCATACCAAAGATATTACGATTTGACGTTGAATGGGTGCATCATCAGTTGAAGACAATTTTGAAAGATTATTGACAGCAACAGCATCACACTTGAGTTTATTGTTGATCACCTAGGTTCTTCACACTGTGACTTTCTATGTGTATTACCCAGAGTGTGTATTCAGGACATTGTGTAACCTTTTAAACATTTTACCAAATAATAGTGTGATACTACACAAACTATAATTGCATACTGCATACTGTATGTAGTACACTATATAAAATATAGCGCAAAACCCATTAACATGTAAAAATATAAAAGTAGTTTAAAAGTGAGCAAATAACTAAAAATATAAATACAAACATAAAATGACAGCAATGTATAAAAGCTGAGGAGTGTCTTGTCTTTCTCTGTCTATTATTTATTTGTCTGTAGGAGGCATAGTGGTGGAAGAGCACTCTTACTTCAAGGCAACAGGGTTCTAGGTTCAAGTCCACATAAGCCCCGCATGTTTGTGTGTGGAAATGGGTCATAAGTTCAAAAAGATACATTAATAGTTGCGTTAACTGATTTGATGCAACAAGACAAATAATTATATCTGCCAAAGACAACATTTTTGTGCAGAATTTTGACCTTTATCACTCACTTATGTTGAAATTCATTCGGATCATTCATTTTTAGTCCTGAGTTTTGATCTTGATCACCCATTTTTAATGGTGAAGTGTTTACTGATTGCTGACATTTGGTCCTGCTGGATTTTGATCCTGGTCATTCATCTTCAAAGCTGAGCTCTGAGCCTGATTCCTACTTTGTCCTGATTGTGATAATTCATATTTCTGTTTTTTGTTATTTCAGGCCTCTGTTTCTTTTCCGTTTCTTGTGTTATCTCCTGCTTTGTTTTATTGGTCTGTAGTATGTTCTTGTGAGTGTTTTTCATTCTTCACACTGTCTTGTGTATTTTTACTTATTCCTCGTGCTTTTATTCTGATGCGTGCTGCGTGCACTGGTTTATGGGTTCACGTGTTTCTTGTTTTTTTTCCCTTCTGTATTCTCTTTCTCTGTTCTCTGGCTCCCTCTGGTGTCCTGTTGTTGCACTATCCCCTGTGTAGTCTTCCTCACACATTTGGATTATGTTAATCACTATTCAGTTTTTATTTTTTATTTTATTTATTTATTTATTTATTTGCTTTGCTGTGTCCCCTCTGTTTTCTGGTAAATCCTGGTTCGCTCCCCAGTGGTTTTGCAGCTCTATTCCTATGCTTGTATAAATACACTTTGCTTCCATGCAGGCACTTTTCAATTTGAATGCAGAACTTTAATCTTGATCACTCATCATTTATTGTTTAACTTTAATGCTGATCGCTGACATTTGACCGTGATCACTACCTTTAATGCTGATCCTCATCATTCATGTTTAATGCTGAACTATGGATTTTTGATCCTGATTGATACATTTTAATCCTGATTGCTCATTTTTAATGCAGTGCTTTGATTTTGGTTGTTCAAATTTATAATTAAACTCTTCTGATGTTCACGCATATTGAACTTTGAACATGATCACTTCTCTTTATTGATCCTAATTGCTGACCATTGAATATTAATCCTGTTTTTTCATGTTTGATATTGAAATTTGAGACTAATCACTCAAGATTAATGCTGAGATTTGATCTTGTAATCAGAATCAAAGATCAAATGCAAGATCCATATTTTACTAATTTATTTATTCTTCATTAATCTAAGGTCTGTGTTTCCAACAAATCAGATAAAAGCCATCCTTTCTCCTTTGAAAAACTTCACTGATGTAATGAACATGAGCTTAATCAAGCGCCTGTTTATTTAAAAGAAGTCTCACTGTCAAAATGGTGAAATTGCCATTAAATTTGAAAATTTGCATGCAGTATGTATTCATTTTTACAGCTACATACGTGATAATGGGTTTGATATTTCAAATCAGCAGGCAGACCTCTGACATATAGTGGGGTCAAAATGTTGCAACTACTAAAAGTTAATGTGACAAATACTGTTGCCACCATCTAGTGGTCATTAAAAATGTTTTAGAACATTTGTTCGAAAGAACCTGCAGCAGTCCAGAGCTGTAGTGAGCCAGATATAAATAAGTGAACTCTGCCAGTGTGCAGCGCTGCCTCATGAATAAATAAATCTGGTCAACTAAATAAACTTGACAAGCCAAGTGTTCTCAAATGGAACAATTAACATATTGAAATGTAATCCATTTAGCATTAGTGTGGTTGTTTGTCCTTTGGTTGCCCCCAGCTCTATTGCATGCCCTTCCAAAAACAGCTCCACTCATACATAAAGAAACACATACAGCCCCTTGTGTTTCCAAGTGGTCTCTGAGCCAAGTACTCACAATGACCTAAACTCTGCTTCACTGCTGAGGTCTGACAGGATTAAGTGTACACAAAACAGACTGGCTGCAAATGATGGAAAATCTGTCTGGGTTAGGCATTTCTCAGAAGCTGAGTGTGCAAAAAGGAGATGGGTGAGGGAAGCCACCAAGACGCCCATAACAACTCTGAAGGCATTAATACGTGTATAGGATTCTATGACCAAGGTTGGGTAGGATTACTTTGAAAGGTAATCCAAAAGTAATCCAAATGTATGTACATACATACATGTAATCCACATGTATTCTTTCAAAGTAATCCTACCCAACCTTGTCTATGGCTGTAATCAACCCAGCTCGCAGCAGTTCATGATGGCATTACGAAAAGTAAATTTCTCTACGTTTTGTGATATCGTAACGAAATGTCTCACATTTTTGTGATGAGTGCTCGAAAAAGTGTGAAACTATCTGCGTAACTAGTTGCACAGCTTTACATTGGAATGGAGCAGTACAAAGACAGTTGCCAAAATTTGTTGGAATTGCATGTGTGTGTGTGTATGCATGCATGTGTTTAACTTTATAATTGTTGCATTTAAATGTGAAAATCGACAACACAGAAAAATGTCCAAGCATACTTTCTGTTCAACACCATTCTGGTTCTTCAAGCACTGGCGTGTAGTTCAAATATTTTCCTCTAGGGGGAGCTGTTTTCTTTCACATCTATATGTCACAACTGATAACAGCTGAAAATGTCTGATTATTTACCACCTTTGTCATTTAATTTATTGGATTTTGAGTGGAATGAAGCAACTGGGTTTGTGAATAAGAAACTCAAAGTTGAAGTTCAACGTTGTACTTGGTGAAAACAAACTACAGTGCATTGATCGCTCTACTGATCTGTAGTTTTTATACTGATGAAAGAATTGTTCAGTTTTATCCTTGCAGAAGTTTTTGAATTAGGAAATACAATAAATAAAATATATGATAAGATGTGACGGTCCTGATGTTATTTGACCTTTAATTCTGACCTTTATCATTGACCAGTGAGCTGCAGTGATGGTTTTTCCGAGCTAACCTCTGGTGTTTCGGTTATCTGTTCTGGTATGATTGCCTGTATTGTGGATGGTCTCTTGTGGACACTGTCTTCCGTAGGTAGCTTAGTGTGTGTACTCTGACCTCTGCCTGCTCAATAACTGCTGTCCTTTTCCACTGGAGTTGTTCTCTGCTGTTGGGTCCCAAGCTGTGCTTAAATAATATAATCGCCACAATGGAGACAATTAAAAACTATCAAGATGTTCTTGTAGTGGAGACTGCTAACTTTAATTTAAGAGGTTTAACCAAAATATTTAACTATTTAGGAATTTCACCCATTTGTATACACAGCCCCCATGTTTTGAAGCCCATAACTTTGGACGTGACATGTAAGACTGTTTCTGATGTGCTTCTCAGCTGAGTTGATGCAGCAGTTCTCCCAAGTGCACATGTTGTTTGTGTTATTCCTTGTTCTCTTCTGTAATATTTGTAAGCCTTATGACAACAAAGATTTTTTCTCTATCTCATGTTACTTTGTGATTATTCCTTGAAATGCTTCTTAAGGTTCTTGTCTTCTGAAATCATTTGACTGTTCCTTTATCTGTTTATTTCATTGGAGGGTTATTCCTTTGATCTGTTCTCTCATTGTGCAATCCTCTGAGGTGAGGAAGATTGCCTCATGGTGGATTCCTGGATGGGATGGTGGAATTCTACATCCAGGTCAGTTTAGACACCTGTGCATGGGTTAATGTGGGAATGTCGCTGGATGGTCACACGGTCCTTGACAGATCCTTAGCCAGGTCGGATGCTGGGAAATCCCACACGATCGGGGTTTGAGGACCTACTGCAGCCTTCATCTGCCTTCACGGCCATTGGGTGACATCTGGTTCAAAATTTAATCAGCTTTTCATTAAATCCATTTGCTTTATCAAGTTGAGAGACTTATAAATAAAAAGCATAAATGTCATGCTTTGCTCACCTCAGTGCCTTCCTCATAGTTTAGTCAGGGTGGTCAATGAAAATTGGTAGAAAACATACTAATATTCTCTACCTTTCATTCCGAACAACACGGACCTCTGTGTGACCTCTTGGTCTGAGCGTGCACACTGTTCGCTGGCGCTTGCAGAACGTGACAGTTCTTGGGTTACTAAGGAACACAGTGTGCCGTTACAGCAGAGCCGCCAAGGAGCCTGCAAAGGATATCCCTGTGAAACAGGAGGACCGTGGTGTCACTACAGCTCCTCACTCTGTGAGGTCACTCAGGTGTTATTTACCTGTGTTCAGAATAAGTTATGAGGTTATGTAGAATGTAATGACTACAGTGTTTCCCAGCAAAATAACAGTTTCTTCTCCTCCTCCTCCAGCACCGTGAGCCTGATTCATCAGGTCTATGAAGCACGAATGTGTCGTTGCTGCTTATTACCACAGAGCATGTGACTTCTGGAGGTGCACTTCTACGTCTGCCCACTTGATGGCCCTTTCAACCAAGGGATCTGCCCTACCCTTCCCTTTCGTCATCACTGCCCACAAACATGGATGACCAGCTTTTAGAAATACCAGGGTGCGTCACGACTCTGAGGTGCACATGCTGTGCCGTTTATGTCCCCACCTGTTTTGATGTCTCAGCAGCTTGAGAGGCAGAGAATGATCATCGCCACTGTACAGCCCAAAAGCTGATATAATGGTTTTAGGCTCATACTCAAACTCGCCGTTACGACTGACCTCAGCATATGTGGCGGCAACACTGTCTGCCTCAGAGAGGAAAGGAGTGTTTGACTCGTTTTTGCCTGGTTTTGAAAACTGTTTTTATTGTCTTCCTTTTGTTATTGTCCCTTCGTGAGACATACCAATATTAGTGGTTCAACTAGGACAGTGGTCCTCAACCTAGCCCGACAAGTGGCCCTGAATTGGGCCAGATACTGGCTTCTCTCTCCTAGCCTGTGAATGGTTGGCGGCTGAGACGCTGCCGTCAGCCCATGCGTCAGCCTCACGATGATGTGGCACGAGCGCTGCTCTCCTATTGGTCGTTTAGGGACTGGGAAAAATGGAGGCCAGTATCTGGCCCAATTCATAGCCAGGCCGGTTGTCGGGCAATCCTCAACCCAGTCCTCAAATAATGCCGCCTACCCCTGCAGATTTTCCATCTGTCCAGCTGATTAGTTCATTCAGGTGTGCTCAGCCAATCAGGTACAAACAGACAGCTGAATGAGCTAACACTGGAACAGATGGAAAATCTGCAGGGTAGATGGCACTTGAGGGTCAGTTTTGAGAACAACTGAAGTAGGACAGTTTTTGCCCAGAGGTGGTGTTCTATGGTTGAAGTTGGTTGGTTGGTTGGTTGGTTGGTTGGTTGTGGTTGGTTGGTTGGGCACCCCACCCCCCCCCATTTAATTTGCCCTATTGCAAATGCAAATCCATTTTCAGATTCTCACATTCTCTCTATGGATACAGTCCCTATCATGGCCCTGACTCCTTTTTCCCTAATATTATGTTTGCACTATGATTTCAACTAAGGGAGGTGATGCTGCTCGCATAACGCAAGATGTCTTGACCTTTCTTGTAAATCAGTTTGCCATGCTTGTGTAGTTACAAGTGGATTGTTTCCTTATCAATCAGCTCTATCCGGGAACCAGAAGCTGGTGAAAATGGGAAGACAAAAGTCCAGTGGTCACAAAGGCTGCAGGAGTATAAGGCCTCCCTTAAAAACAGCAACATCTCCTGTTGTAAACAGTGTATGTTTATATTGCCCTGTCCTTTAAACTTTCCAAGAGTCTATCCATAATGCATTTGTGTCATTTTTGAATAATTATATTATTTTGAAACAGCAACTGCTATTCACAGTGATTAGCAGGGTATGCACAGGCATAACTGAGTAAGTGGGTGGGTCCACAGAATTTTGAATCAGTAAGTTTGATGAACTACTGCATATGTTTTGAAATTTTGGATTCTGATAGATACAGGTGAGGGCCAGTGAGCCTCCTATTTTGGGACATGTTTTAAAATGACAATTTGCAGTAATCACTTTGTTTAAACAAAAAAAAAATGTTGGGAGCCGCTCCTGGTTTTGCATTATTTATATATATATATATATATATATATATATATATATAGATTTTTTTTTTTACGTTTATTCATCAATGATTGAGTGAATCTATAAAACGATACCTTCACTGTGCATAGGACGGGTTAGTGCAGCGTGAGCTCCTTTTATTCTGCACGTTTAACTGGCTTACTTCAACAATAAAGAAATGTGAATGACAAAACAAAAGGCCAAGGAGGGAAAAATATGACAAAGCATTGTTTGTAATAAAGGTCAGTGAAGCTGAAAACTGTTTTATAAGGTTGACGTAGTGCACTGACAGTTCTTCCATCAAACAAACCCAGTTTGGCTTTGTTCAAAGAGTAAATGTGAAGTTCAATGAGCGGTAACACCACATTCACTGCCCAGGAGCCAGGTGACATTGACCCAAACCTTTTTGTTTGTTTGTTTGCTTAATGCACTGTCACTCAATGTAGTACTGTAGGAGTGCCACGTGCACAGAACGGCTAGTGGCGTCCGAAAGCACATATAGAGTGCTGTCTCACACATGGAATGGTAATAAGCATATTGCAGGGAGCAAACATGCCGCTGTTAAAAACTCCTCTACATCTTCTCTCCATGCACAGTGCAGCACTGCAGTGCGTCTCTGCACATGCCCAGACAGACTGGCAGAGACACAGCAACTTTCAGCTCTCTAGAAACATTAACACACTGCAGTGGCTTCCTGACCTCAATGGATAAAAAAAAAAAAAATAGGCATACAATGAACTTCAAAATGACACTGAAGGGTCAAATTTGTTGTTATGGAAATAGTGTATTAAGAATCAAACATGCAACTTTTCCTTTATGTCGAGGCCACAATCCTGCAAGACTTTTACACAAACTGTTCTGTGAAGGATGAATGTCGCCAAGAAGAGCATAAGACGATGTGGCGTGCAAGCTGTAATACCGGATATTACTAATTATCATATACCTATAAATGATACGCCAATATGATTGGATAAAACACTAAAGAATAAATAGCAATACACCTTTTCGCGGACGGGTAATATTTTTCATACCACCCGAGTAATCAGCCAATCCGGACAGCGGAGTGGCGCCACGACGAAGAGGCGCGGTCAGAGGAACTGTGAAATACTGGTGAGTTACTATTATAATTTCTTATATGTCCAACCTCGTAGGCTGATCATTAAAATTAAATTCGTTAGTTCTAAAAGCCATCATAATTATTTATAGGAAAACGTTCTAATTTTTACGAAGGTTTGGATTTCGCCTATCGCGGGTTATTTTTAGAACGTAACTCCCGCAATAAATGAGGGACCACTGTATATGATAAAATTGTTATCAAGTTGTTCACCAATGAATATGGCTTTTTACACCCTTCAGAAACCATACAACATTTATCATTTATAGGTATATGATAAAATCATTATCAAGTTGTTTTACCAATGATATGGCTTTTTACACCCTTCACAAAACCATACAACATTTGTATTTATAGGTATATGACAAAATCGTTATCAAGTTGTTTTACCAATGAATATGGCTTTTTACACCCTTCAGAAACCATACATTTATCATTTATAGGTATGATAAAATCGTTATCAAGTTGTTCACCAATGAATATGGCTTTTTACACCCTTCAGAAAACCATACATTTATCATTTATAGGTATATGATAAAATCTTTATCAAGTTGTTCACCAATGAATATGGCTTTTTACACCCTTCAGAAAACCATACATTTATCATTTATAGGTATATGATAAAATCGTTATCAAGTTGTTCACCAATGAATATGGCTTTTTACACCCTTCAGAAAACCATACACATTTATCATTTATAGGTATATGATAAAATCATTATCAAGTGTTTTACCAATGAATATGGCTTTTTACACCCTTCAAAACCATACAACATTTATATTTATAGGTATATGATAAAAGTTATCAAGTTGTTCACCAATGAATATGGCTTTTTACACCCTTCAGAAACCCAACATTATTATTTATAGGTATATGATAAAATCGTTATCAAGTGTTCACCAATGAATATGGCTTTTTACACCCCTTCAGAAACCATACAGTATTATCAATTACTTTTTTTCCCACCGAACAATTTGGGAAATATTTGGACTTATTCCACACTCTTCACTCAGACAGCTTATTTAGTTTATTGTGATGTATTTTGGTCTTTTAAAATGGAAAACAGCAACAGTTACCATGTTGATGTTGCTAAAAATAATCCTGAACTGGTTTGTGGTTCAAACCAAATGTTAACATGCTTTTTGGGGAACTTGGTGTTAAGGGGAGCTGTCCAATTAAAATGACATAAACTGTTTTTTTTTTACCACCATTGTTTTATTTTTCTTTAACCTTCTTTGTTTGTAGCTCTGATTGCATATATATATATATATATATACATACATATATTGATTTTTATTGTTGCCTCTTTAATGGACTTGGTATATTACTGGATGGTGTCCTTGAGTGCTGATAAAGGTGCCTTCAAATAAAATGTTATATATATCTATCTATCTATATATATATATATATATATATATATATATATGTTTTTGGCGCTATATACATGTGCTCTGATGTCAGTGTTTATCTCCATAGAAACTACCCAAACAATCTTTCATACAAACTGTTTAAAGGGACATTACAGTGTTGTGGTGGAAATTACGGCAATAGTGTGGGACAACTACATTTTGTTTAAAAAAAATCACAACAGTTGTATGACATTGAATACCCCAATTATGTTTTGATTATTTTACTGATATTTTAAAACATTAGAAAAAATGTTTTTTTACCATTCATTTTTATCATTGAAGATCAAAAGTCTGGGTGTGGGACAAGCACAAAATGGCAATATTTGCATATAATGATGCTGAAAAAAGGTGAAAAAGTCATCATAGACTACTAGAACAAATTTCTTAAAACACTTTCATTGTAAAGATAACTATAAAAGTGTGAAATTTCCCCTTTTTTCTGTTTTTCATACAATATGATCAAAGGACATAATAAGTGCCCATAGAAGTCACCCATACACTGCGACAGTGTTCACATTAAATCATATTCTTCAATTCTGCTGTTTTGTCCAAATTGTGAACATGTTAATTCTGGGTTTGGGGTCACATGCATACCGAAAATATCCAGATATGAATCTGCTGTCTGGGATGTTAGAGGATGGACAGACTGACTGTCAGGTCTGCAGCAACCTCACAGGCTTTTATGTTGAAATACAGGCTCTTATTGTGGAAGTGCAACATATACTGTACAGGCTTGTTGTTTTTAAAAATGACTGATTTCTCAAAAAATATTGGTCTGATCACCTTGTTGTTTTCACAAACTGAATCCTCATGAAAAAAAAAAATACATAAGTATGCTAAAGGACAAAAGTCACCTTTTTCTGGATTTCAATTGATGCTCTGGATACCAAAACACACAGAGGCCACTTGCCTTTTATTATATGGTATATAAAGATTTCATAGAACATTGGTGGAGTAGAAGGCCTTGGGTTACAGAATAGATTTATTAATATAATAGCTCTCAGTGATTTCCATATTATTTGTACTTTAGAGAAAGAGACAAAAAGGCATTTGCAAAACCGAAAAGTCTGTTAAGTTGTGATTCAGGTTGACAACCTTGTGATATAACTGGGGTCAAAATGCATATAACACTGCCATCAACTGGCACCCGGTTATATCACACGGTTGTCGACCTGATTGTTTTTACTAATCAGTATAAGCGGATGCTCAGTTTACCCATGATTCCTTTGGGCATCTATGTGTTAATGTTCAAATATTCAGAATTAGTGCATTATTTTAAAATTAACAGATATGTGTTATATTTTCACTTTGTACATTTTAAGAGTTGACATTAAGGTAGTTATTCTATCTGGATTAATTTGATTTATAAATCAAAACCATAAGTCAAACCTGCTTTCCTTTTCAAGACATTTACCTCTCGGCTGGACCACTGTATGGTAAGGTAAATGACGCTTCCCTACAGCAGTGAGCAGGGCGCACAAAGACAGAAGTGCTGATTCATTGACTGTGTTTGGGTTTGTGAAGGCCTTTGATTCTATCAGAAGCGTTAGCGGTGTTTAGACTCACAATCGGCTTGTTAGTAGCTGAGAGTGTACTGAAGACAATACTGAAAGTTATCGGTTAGCTGTAGCTTCCAATAAATTTTTTTGGTGGTTTATCAGTTTAGTGTTATAAAAGATAACTTTTCAGTTAGCTGATTAGTGGTTATCAAAGCTAACTTTTTGGTTAGCTGTGCCCACCACCAGTTACCACCCAACCCTGTAGTCAGGTTGTTTGTGTAATTTCACTGGATTGGAATTTTATGGAAATTAGTTAAACTTTCTGGGGGGGATGCATGTAATATCCAATCAGAAAATGGATGTTTCCATTGTCCCTGAAGCCACCATGGAGGTCATCTTGGATTCATAAAATTGGCATCTGAAAATGGGAGATCTGTAATATCGCGATGTCTTGATGGTCTACAGCCAAGGAATACAGTCCCATTATTACAAAAGTGAGCAAAGTCAAATTTACGGCTTCCAATACATGTGACTTTGCCCACATGTTTTTTTTTTTAACTAACGTAAGATTGTTGCCATCACAGCTTTCCAGAAACTGGAATAAACCATTTTCTGACTGGTTATTGTATGCACTTTTCAAATTTCCATGAAATTCCAATGAAAGCTCATGCCTGAACATACTGAATCTCACTGCTGGTGATTATTTGCAGAATACATTCTTGACATTTTGCTAAATGCCGAGAAAGAGAATTCTGCATACAATTGCTCAAAGAGCCAAATCCTCTGAATCTAACTGCATAAACATTCACTTTGAATGACACACGTCTCTGACTGAACTAACTGTAGCTTATAGGCTGTGCCAAAATACGTATACCAAAAAGGACCTGAAACATGACAACGAAACAAACCATGAGTGCATTTTTCCTATTGAAAGCTGGGAGACAGAACACACCGGCTCTGATGAGGGATTATTCAAGGTGCATTAAATGTAATGTGAAAAGCAGATTTTAACAGAATAGAAAAAGAGAGGAGCAGGTACAGTCAATCCCCACCTCTGTCTGTTTTTGGATTGAGTAGCGTCCTCCTGTGTTTGAACCGTATGGTAAAAATATTATCAGGCAGTTCTACAGTCAATGGAAAAGCTTGACTTGCTTTGACACTTTTCTACGTTCTCCTGTCTCACTGTTACTAATAGGTAAAAGATGCAAGTAAAATCTGACAGTAAATATGTCAGGAAGGTTCAGTGGAATGACCCGATGCGGACGTTTTAAGGAAGAAGCGACGGCATTTGGATCAGCTCAGGGCATGTGAAGCATCTGAAAATAAAAAAAAAGTTTTTTTTTCTGCACTGCTGAGGAGGAGTGTGCACACCAACAAAATGCTAACAAAGCAAACGTTATGCATAGCCACACATCAGTTATGTGATTCAGCTGTGTTCTGCTCTTTCCTTTGCAACCTAGTAATTACACACAACAAATCAAAGCACTGCAACTATTTCATGGAACCTGTTCTCGCCTCAGAAGAGCTAAAAGCAAAAGGTTATTAATGTGCAACACACTGGACTGGTTCCTACTTTAGATTCCAGAAATGACTATGTGGATGTGAGAAGCAATTGGCCGAAATGTTTTAAAATTCAATAAATGAAAAGCAATTGACTTTAATTTATTGATTTTATATAGCACCAAATCACAACAAAGCTGCCTCAGGTAGCTTCACACAAGTAAGGTCTAACCGTACCAACCCTAGAGCAAACACACAGGTGACAGTGGTAACAGTAAACTCCCTCTGATGATTTGAGGAAGAACACCTCAAGCAGACCAGACTCAAAAGGGTGACCCCCTGCTTGGGCCATGCTACAAAAAAGTTTACAATACAGAACACAAACACAACAACAACTAATGAGAGTTTATGCAGACTTGTGCCCATGGGCATGAAGACTTAAGGGCTACAGCAAAACTGACATTTGACCCCTCTTTGACTTTGACCTTAACCCAAATGTCTCTACAATTCTGACATCCACTTAAGTGTGTTGCCACATTTGGTCCAAACTGACTTGA
Organism: Thalassophryne amazonica; assembly: GCF_902500255.1. Taxonomy (NCBI): domain Eukaryota; kingdom Metazoa; phylum Chordata; class Actinopteri; order Batrachoidiformes; family Batrachoididae; genus Thalassophryne; species Thalassophryne amazonica. Next base: position 20,258,930 of record NC_047119.1, read on the forward strand.
AAATCAAAATCTTGACCCTAATCTGCCCAAATAAATTATATATGTATCAGGGTCACCCTTCATTGGCATACAAAATTTGGTAGAACTGAGCAGAAGAACCTGAGAGGAGTCAGTCAACAAACAGTCAGACAGCTGTGACTTTGACCTCAAGAATGACCTTTGACCAATTTGATTTTGCTGAGAAATTCAGGAACAGACCTCCATATGCGGGTCACCTTTGTTGCAAACAAAGTGAAAACTTAATTTTTGACCCTTTATCCCCAGTGACCATGACCCCAATGATTGACCTTGGCAAATGTGACCTAGCTAGACAATTCTAGAACAGACCTGCACATACTGTATGTGTCATGTTTGGGGCCATATTGCAGTGAAAAAAACTCACTCCAATTGTCTTGACTGCAAAGTTGCCCCTGGCTTGGACAAATCCAGAACCCACTTCTATATACAATATGTACCAAATTTGGCAGAAATTGATGTGAAAAGCCTAAATTTGACCTTTATCTCCAATAACCTTGTCCTGTTATTTCACCCTCTGGCAAATTTGACCTTGTGGGGGAATTCTAGAACAGACCCCATTTCCCATGTTTGGTGCAAACTGTGCTGGAAATAGATAAATAAATAAATCAAATTTTAACCTGAGACTCCACATGGCCTTGTCCCCATTGGCTGTCCATTGGCAAAATTTGACCTTGCATGGGCAATTCCAGAACCCACATCACTATTCATACTACAGTGCCCCCCCAAAAGTATTGGAACCCTTGGTATTTCACCATTTTAAGTTGTTTATGCCATTTCAATACAAAAAAAGAAAGAAAAGAAAGAAAAAAATTCTAAAATGATCTGATTAAATTCAAACTGAAAGCATATCTCTACAACTGATATAAAATAATAAAAATTATAGCTCAGATGATGGGTTGCATAAGTAATGGAACGCTTTGGTATAATTCCTGTAATAATCAGTTTAATCACCAGTTTTCAAGTCATGGAATGGCTATGTGACCATTTCCAAGTTACTGAATATGTCTTGGACTTCATTTACATTAGTTATGAAGTGACTGTGCAAGAAGGAGAACAGTGAGGAAAGCCACCAAGATACCCAGACAACCCAGAAGAAGTTACAGGCTTCTGTGGCTGTGATTGGAGAAATTGTGCACAGTGCATGTTTTGCATTTTATATCACCAGTTATACAGCTTCTGATGAAGTGCTGTAGAGGAGATTTTCTGAAAAAGAACCTGAAAGTTCAGCTACAATTTGCAGAACGTACTGAGATGCAGCGTATATTTTCGCTGAAATTTTTATTTTTTTAATATATTTTTTCTTTTAATTTGAAATGACATAAACAAATTAAAATGTGTGAAATACCATGTATTCCATACTTTTGGAGGGCACTGTATGTTTGGTTTAACCCCAATTATTGGCATTTCGTAATTTAACTTGCCTGGGCAATTCCAGAGCCCATCTCCATGTTTGTGACAGGTTTGCTGGACATAAAAGTGAAAAATCCAAATTTTGATTTTGATTTGACCTTGCATTTTACAAAAATTAAGTATTTAAGGATGATTTCAGACTCACCTTTCATCCACCTGGTGGGAAAAGAATGTGGGAAGAGCAGTGGAACACACAAACTGATTGACAACCGTTTCTCATATTACCAGCATAATGCTTCCAGTTCAGATCCTGATTCAGCTGACATCTCCAGGAGTTCACAAAGCATGGAAATAGATCAGGTGTCAGGTATAGTTTCTCCATGAGGCTTGAGCGATGAAGCAGGATTATCACATTAGCTTTGTAAGTGCTGGAGTAAACCTTCAGAGCTCCTTAAATTCAAAATGCTCACTGAAATAAAAAGGGTCATTCTCAGGGTAGTCAATCCGGCTTTGAAATCTAATCTCTCATCAGCAGCATAAACTGTGGTTTGGAGGAAAAAACTATTCAAGAAAAAGCATGTAATTGGTGTTCAACTGATCCAAAAAATTGTGAATAATGTATGATTAAAAAGAACAAGTCCCATCTTATCATTTTAATCAAAGCCTACTTTGTTTTTCCAAGTCAAAGCAGCCACAATCTTCAGTAAACTATAGTAAAAATATAATATTATAAAAATCTGCTGTTTTCAGCAGTTCTTTCCTCTGAAATACTAGCAATACAGCCAGTTTTCCTCAAACACACAACATATACTGTATTTTCTGGAGTAGTTTTTTTACCTCCGCAAAGGAAGTTATGTTTCTCGGTCGCGTTTGTCTGTTTGTCAGCAGGATACTCAAAAGCTTTGAAAGGATTTTGATGAACATTTTGTGGAGTGGTTGGAAATGACAAGAGGAACAAGTGATTAAATTTTAGTGGTGATGCCGGATCACGATCCGGATCCAGGAATTTTTAAAGGATTCTAGTTTCTAATCCACAAAAACAAGGCAGAAAGGCTTGAAAAAAAATTAGGGTGTAACATAGTCAAATGTTCTATCAAACACCAAAGTTTGGTGATGATCGATCCGGATTCTGGATCTGGTGATCCAGAATATGCAAAATATAGGGAAAATAGAAATGTGTCAGTGTGAGGTGACAAATGAAGCTAGAGATGCACAACTAACACAAATGTGTAGCTGAATCTGTACTGATTCAGTAAGTGTCATCAGATTGATGTAGCTGCAAATGTTATGGAGCTACATCCAGAAGAAAATCGCCATTACCGAAAAAATCGTTTTTTATACAATAACTTTTGAACTAATAAAGACATAAAAGTGATTCCAAGTTCTAGTGGTATGTTTTCATGGTCAAGGATGTCAAATATAAAGGAAAGAAAAGTGTATATATCATAGTTTTGGTTGTACACTGAATTGTTGAATAGATCACTGTGCCAAGGAGGGAATCTCTTTAGGGTCAGTGACCCTATGGCCTTGTTTAGAGAAGTGTTTCATAAATGTTAAAAAAAAAACAAAAAATCATATATTTGCAGTTTAGTTGAATAATAAATTGAATTTTGTCTCATTTGTTTTTGTCTATAAGCACATGCAATATCAATATCAGTGCTCAGATGACAGTAGCTTCTGGGAAAGGTGCAAGTTGCAATAAACTGTGATGCCAAGCGCTAAGGATACATTGCTATCCAGTCACAACACATGAAACTTTTTTTACTACTGAGCAAACATACTTGTTAGGACGTTTTTTAGGTTCAATGATTCCACGGCATGTAGATGTTATGCATCAGTGACCCATGGCCTTGGCGGAGGTTTGCACTCTCTGAGTGCTTCTAGTTTGTTCTTATTTTTACTAGTGTGGGAGGACGTGTGCTGATTCATATACTGGAAAACCATGTGTCTGTTCTGAATAATAATAACAACAACACATTTTTTATAGGGAATTCCCAAGAAATCAAAGCACTAACCAAACAAAATTCATATAATAAAATAATAAATTGGCACTAATAAAAGTATATGACAACAGTGCACAAAATTCCAAATTATAGCGCTAATAAAAATACAGAAAGAAAGGTGCGACTTATACTCGGAAGGATGGCAAATATATGTTTAAATGTTTTAGCGCTTATAGGCAAAGGTATGTTGGCTTAAAATGTTAAGGTTTAAATAAATGAATCAAATTTGGACCAATTTCCACTTTAGAAATACAAAATCTCTGTTATACAAATAAACACATAATTTAATCAAATAATTTTACTGTTGAATATTGAGACATACACCTACAATACTGGCCAGAATTATTGATACACCTAAATTAGAAGAACAGAATTATAAATATTTTCAGAAATAAATGTAAATCCATCAATCCTAATTACCATGCACATATGTGCACTAAAAAATCTTACAGTCTGATGACCTCATCAACTCACCATGGGATACTGCGGCATAAGTATCAAGTGTCTACCATGTCTTCTTAATGAGATATGTTCACAAGCATAATCACTTCATCTTCATTATTACACAAAAATGTAATTAACTCATCTCCTACTCACTGGAGACAGATGGTATAAGTATAAAGTGTTTTCCATACGTTGTTAATTACTATATATAATAATTATATATATATATATATATATATACACACAAGGTCTATTAGAAAAGTATCCGACCTTATTATTTTTTTTCAAAAACCATATGGATTTGAATCACGTGTGATTGCGTCAGACAAGCTTGAACCCTCGTGCGCATGCGTGAGTTTTTCCACGCATGTCGGTTGTGTCATTCGCCTGTGAGCAGGCTTTGAGTGAGGAGTGGTCCAGCCCCACTCGGCGGATTTTCATTGTCAGGAAATGACGGAATGATTTGGGCTTTTTTTTCCATCAGAATTTTTTCAGAAAACTGTTAGAGACTGGCAGCTGGAAACCATTTGAAAAAATTTATCTGGCTTTCGGTGAAAATTTTACAGGCTTCACAGAGAATAAGGACTGTTTACTACAGCTTTAAGGACGCTCGGCGCGCCGCACTCCGTGCCGTCATCGAGAGCCACAAACCCACCGGATCATTTCTAAACGGATGGCTCTGTGGATCAGAGGGACCGTCATGTTGCACTTTCTCTGGTTATCACAAGAGCTGGACATCAACAATTTTCCAGCAGATTTCACTTTTAACAAGAGATTTTGTCATGGAAAGCCGAGCAGAGGCTTTGCGCGTCACGATGGATTCGCTACTGGAGCGAGACAAAACCACCTCAGTTTTGGTCTCACAGGACGGCTTTGAGATGGCGTTCAGACAGCTGTCGGTGGTTTTTCCATTGAGTGATTATCCGAGAAATTGTGGATGTGCCTGGACATGCCAGAACATGTCCCGTGAGGCTTCATGATGGTGTTGCTTTGCGCCATGCGGCACACGTCGCGACGCGCGGGAATTCCTCTGCACGTCTGTCTCAATGTGCCAAAAAAGTGCTGATGTTTCACGTCTTTTCACAATTCCTGTGCTAATCAGATGACGTCCCGGATAAATACAGCGTCCAGTTTGGAAATGAACGGCACATTCCACTGTTACAGGAGTTTTTGTCATGGAAAGAGGAGCGGAGGCTTCATGCGTCACGGCGGTGCCGCATGGCGCACAGCAACGCCGTGATGAAGCCTCACAGGACCTCGTATATATATATATATATATATATATATATATATATATATATATATATATATATATATATATATATATATATCATGCACAAAAATTATTAACAGCTCGTGAATATTCCTGATAAATTTTCATAAAGGTTTTGCTGATAATTCACGATTTGAAGCTGATTCACATTTTGGGGGTCAACAGGTTGTGAATTCTTATGTACATGTGATTTCTTAGTTTCTTGTTTTTAATAAATTTGCAACAAAAAAGTTATGTTGTCATTATGGGGTGTTGTGACTAGAATTTTGAGGGGGGAAAATTAATTTACTCCATTTTCGAGTAAGGCGGTAACATAACCAAATGTGTAAAAAGTGAAGAGCTGTGAATAATTTCTGGATGCACTGTATGGACTTAACTGTACAAGTTAAAGAGGAAGAAAGCTCCAGAATCCCTATTATGGGCCCACTTCATTTGAAACCAATATCAGACTGTTTCAAAACTGTTTAAGACAGCAACAAAAATGTTTCAAGATGTGCAGTAACTGCAGACACACTGATGCTGTCTGCCTAAACACTGTTTGTTTATTTCTTCCTTTTGCCACTCAGTCATGCCTCTTTGACATACATCTCACTCACGCCAAGGGCTACTGTGCTGGCATTTTGGTGTCAGACTGCCTATTTAAAAAAAATATGCACTGCATTATGACTTATACATAACTCCATATTTATTTAATCAAATTCATATCATCATCTGAATTTTTGGCTCTGTAGTCGAGTCGAGAGCAGCTGTCAGCTCGCAGCTTGCAGGTAAACTGAACTGACCTCTCATGAAGACATACATCAGTGGAACACTGAGTGAAAAACCATTTTTCTTCTTTAAATAAACACCACGGCCACAGCCAATAATCATACACCAACATAATTACGTGTAAGTGCATTTGAGACTGGAAGATGAAACAGGATGTTACAATCTGCTTGAATTACAGCCAGCAGTTTGTCAAGTGATGCCAAGATGAAACGTTCCAAAAATGTACATTTTGAGCACTTCTGAAAAGAGCTTTCACCAGTGTCACATCACTTTTTTTCCCAGAGGGGAAACAAAAGCACGCAGAAATGGACTTTACCGTTATCTATGGTGTAAGTATCATTCGTGTACCGTTTATTGTTAGTTACCTCCACCAACAGAGTTGGGTGAAGGTTGTGTTATCGCCCCTACTTGTTTGTCTGGACGATGTGTAACCACAGCTGCTGGCACTGTGTTCCCTTGTGCACAAACCATCGCACCAGCATCGTGCACGCCTGCCCGTTGGCGCAGTGTTTCATGGTTTGCTCGTACGAGCAATATCGCCGTGAGCTGCCCTGGAGTTGTACGTATTTGCACTATGTGTGAAGGGCCCTTAACATTGAACAATTTTTCAAAAATCCATAACTCTGTCAAGAAAATATTGAATTTCTTATATTTCTTATTTCTCATATTTGAGAGCATTATGTAGGATGGCATTCTTGATTGACTAACAAGTTGATCTGGATCTGATCCATATTACAGATTTGTTGCCATTTAAATTTAACATTGAAACCCCCATTGAATGTATATTTTACATTATAGCTTAATTAAATGTGCCTCAAACACTCTCATGTTTGAAGCTGAGGTGCAGACTGACACTCACTATCACCTGACAAAGTTTGATCAGAATCTGATCTGAACTGTGGATTTTGTGGACATTTGTATTTAATATTGAAAGCCCATTTGATGTACATTTTTGCATTATATCTCAATCACAAGTGCCTCAATCACTCTCATTTTTCTGTTATGGATTTACCCATCAAAATTGGATGGGGTCTTCAATTTTATGCCCGTTTGTCTTCCAGTTATCAGTCGGAAACGAAGTGCCAAAAAGCAATGACAAAATGTGCATAGCAGAGATACCAATGTTCTGTGGACTTTGACCTTGAAAATTTTCCAAGGTAAAAATTTGTGTAATGGGAAACTAGTGTTGGTGGAGGTTTGCGCTCTATGAGCGCAGTGCTCTAGTTAGATACTGTGTTCCAAAGAAAAATCACTTCATCCTTAATATGAAAATATGCACATACTGAAACTAAAATATAAGCAGCTCATCTACTCCTCACTGGATACCTATAGTATTAGGATCAAATGTCTACCATGTGCTGGTAGAGTTATTGTACGCACAAGATGAATCACTTCATCCTCATTAATTTGCACAAGTTAGCATAAAATACCCCCAAACATCTTGTGTCTATGTTCTATTGTTAATTAGTTACTGTATAGTTGGTGTGTAAGAAAGATCACTAACACATACAGTAGTGTTCAGAATAATAGTAGTGCCATGTGACTAAAAAGATTAATCCAGGTTTTGAGTATATTTCTTATTGTTACATGGGAAACAAGGTACCAGTAGATTCAATAGATTCTCACAAATCCAACAAGACCAAGCATTCATGATATGCACACTCTTAAGGCTATGAAATTGGGCTATTAGTAAAAAAAAAAAAGTAGAAAATTGGGTGTTCACAATAATAGTAGCATCTGCTGTTGATGCTACAAACTCAAAACTATTATGTTCAAACTGCTTTTTTAGCAATCCTGTGAATCACTAAACTAGTATTTAGTTGTATAACCACAGTTTTCCATGATTTCTTCACATCTGCAAGGCATGGAGGTCAACCAACTTGTGGCACCTTTCAGCTGTTATTCCACTCCAAGATTCTTTAACAACATTCCACAATTCATTCACATTTCTTGGTTTTGCTTCAGAAACAGCTTTTTTATGTCACCCCACAAGTTCTCAATTGGTCAGGTCCGGGGATTGGGCAGGCCACTCCAAACATTAATTTTGTTGGTTTGGAACCAAGATTTTGCTCATTTACTAGTGTGCTTGGTGTCAATGTCTTGTTGAAACACCCACTTCAAGGGCATGTCCTCTTCAGCATAAGGCAACATGACCTCTTCAAGTATTTTGACATATCTAAACTGATCCTTGATACCTGGTATGCGATATATAGGCCCAACACCATAGTAGGAGAAACATGCCCATATCATGGTGCTTGCACCACCATGCTTCACTGTCTTCACTGTGAACTGTGGCTTGAATTCAGAGTTTGGGGGTCGTCTCACAAACTGTCTGCGGCCCTTGGACCCAAAAAGAACAATTTTACTCTCATCAGTCCACAAAATATTCCTCCATTTCTCTTTAGGCCAGTTGATGTGTTCTTTGGCAAATTGCAACCTCTTCTGCACATGTCTTTTATTTAACAGAGGGACTTTGCAGGGGATTCTTGCAAATAAATTAGCTTCACACAGGTGTATTCTAACTGTCACAGCACTTACAGGTAACTCCAGACTGTCTTTGATCATTCTGGAGCTGATCAATGGGTGAGCTTTTGCCATTCTGGTTATTCTTCTATCCATTTTGATGGTTGTTTTCCATTTTCTTCCACACGGCTCTGGTTTTTTTGTCCATTTTAAAGCATTGGAGATCATTGTAGATGAACAGCCTATAATTTTTGCACCTGCGTATAAGATTTCCCCTCTAAAATCAACTTTTTAATCAAACTACGCTGTTCTTCTGAACAGTGTCTTGAACGTCCCATTTTCCTCAGGCTTTCAAAGAGAAAAGCATGTTCAACAGGTGCTGGCTTCATCCTTAAATAGGGGACACCTGATTCACACCTGTTTGTTCCACAAAATTGACGAACTCACTGACTGAATGCCACACTACTATTATTGTGAACACCCCCTTTTCTACTTTTTTTTTACTAATAGCCCAATTTCATAGCCTTAAGACTGTGCATATCATGAATGCTTGCTCTTGTTGGATTTGTGAGAATCTACTGAATCTGCTGGTACCTTGTTTCCCATGTAACAATAAGAAATATACTCAAAACCTGGATTCATCTTTTTAGTCACATAGCACTACTATTATTCTGAACACTACTGTATGCACCAAATGAACTGAAAGTCTAAGGACCTTTTTCACTCCCCAGTGGGTATCTATAGTCTAAGTATTACATTTCTACCACATATTGTTAATGAGTTATTGTATTGAAAATAAAAATAATTTCATAATTGTGCAGAAGTTGGCACAAAACACCCCTAAATTCTAATCTGATTATACACCGCCCAGGGAGTACCTAGAGTTTAAGTATCAAGTGTGTACCATTTGTTATAGTTACACTGTTTGACAATTAAAATGACTTCATTAATATAGTGCACTAAATAAATCCCAAATCTAATCATCTATCACCTACGGTGTAAGTATCACGTATCTACCATGTGTTACCAATAATTTATGTGCATTAGTCACAAAATTAACAACAGGAAGAATCCATTAGGTTCTGGTGTTGATTGGAAGTCGGATTCAGATTATGGAGTATTTTCTTTTCCACTCTTTCGGATGGTAAGACTGATATTCTCAAATTTCAGTGAGTTTCCGATGTTTAGTTTAAGGGATTGTGCAATATAAGAACCATGCGATCACGTTATTAATCCTAATGCAATGAAGACATTTAAGATGGTCCAGACTTGGCAGATGGATCACACTCTCTCAGCACCTTTCTGGTTCAATTCACTCATTCAGTCTTATTCTGAACAGGATGCCAGCAGAGTTGGTACCTGTAGCACGTTGTCACTTCTCCAGTCGATTTCATGCAGAGGTATTTGGTTGTGGAAATCTTATTTTCAGAGCATTCTTCGCTGTGGGAGAAAAGACGATGGAGCAGAGTGAGCATCTCCTTCATCTCATGCAGGGTTTCCTATTTTCTCTGATGTGACGCAGCCCTACCTCCCGTTAACATCCTGATCTTCTCTGTAGGACCACAGCCAGCCTCCTGAGAAACACATGCAGGTCACAGTGAGCAGAAGAGGACTCCTGTGGTGTTTGAGGATCATGGGTGCAGGCTGCCGTCAGGGCTCCAGATGTGGGATGGATGACTGGCTCCAGCAGTGGCGTTGAACTTCACCGTGTACGGTGCTGTGGCTCCAGCTTACCGGGTGCTGCTGTCGATGTGAAATAAATTCCTTTGCACTGTCAGCAGTGCACCACACTTGCCTTCCTCTCCTCTGTCTGCAAATCATCAGCTCCCTTTCTGCAATTCTGTCAAGAAAACCAAAGCAGGGGCGTAACCAGGAAGATGGGGGGTGAGTGGTGGTGGGGGTTGGCTTCAGTGCTTTGTGCTTATTATTACAGCAATTTCCTGCTAAAGACGAAAACATGCACAGCCTTAAAGGACGGTGTCAGGCATTTTGATGTTTGACCCTAAAAAATAAAGGTGTCTTTACCTTTTCTGATCCAAGCAGTTCCCAGTGCCCACTAGATGTCACCATTGTAGTGTTTTGAGCATTTGGAACCCGTGATTAAATTTCTAAAACAATCGGTCCATTTAGTGTTGCAAGAGTTTCAAAACAGCAAATCATTTTGTGAAGCAATTACGTGTGAAGCAGAAATCTTGGGTGCTGAAAAATGATTGTAAAACTTGCAGTTACTTGAAACTAGTGTTGCACGCCGTCATGATTAAGGCGGGCTTCAAGAGCGAATCACTTCCCAGAGAAGCACATGTTAAATGCCCATCTTCAATGTGGCATAAATGTGTTTACAGCTTGCAACTAAAAGGGTCTTAAAAGGGTCATCCTGATCTTGCCCACACTCCACCTATTTGTCCATTTATGGGTTGGCCAGGAGTTAGGCTTATTGAGGCACTTCCAAGATAGTTACATTTGAGCTTCAGAGCCACCCTTCAGAAAACTGATGGGTGATGTCACAGAGGGTTTGTCCAGTAAATATACAGTCTATAGTTTGTGTCATATCTCATGTTTTAGTCCATGAGCCAGTCATTATTTTGACCTAATCAGTACCACTTAAGGGATCCAATCTGCACTTAAAATCCAGCCTCAGCTGATAGACATCCCAGGGTAGTAGCTATAGAAAGGCAGGGGTCAATAAAGAGAGAGGTCAGTTTTGACACCGAGGTCAAAATTTTAAAATGCTCCAATCATGTTGAAAAATATGCCACATTATTTGTCTGATCATGAATCCAAAAAGGTATAGTTTGGACTTAGTACGACTAAATGTTCTGGAGTTATGGGGTAAAAACAGCAAAAACTGTGACAACAGCCAGTTTCAGTTTGTACTGGGGTCAAAAGTTAAAGTTGCTCCAGTTTCAGTAAAAATTATGCAAATTACTGGTTGAAATTAAAGGATTAATAAATAGAATAGATTTGTCTCTGTTGAATGTTTGATCCCCAAAGTGTAGTGATGTCCATTGGATTCTATGATTTGTGTTACATATGTTTTACCCTGTAACGTGATAACTAAGCATGACACATGGTGCAAACTATTCCTTTTTAAAACCCTATTAACTCAACCAATAATTTGCCTCACTTTTTACCAAAATTGGAGCAACTTTAACTTTTGACCCCTGTACAAACTGAAATTGACCTTTGGCACCATTTTTGCTGTTTTTGCCTCATAACTCCAGAACATTCAGTCATAGATAGTCCAAACTATACCTTTTTGGAATTGGTGTGATCAGACAAATAATTTGGTATATTTCTCAACATGATTGGACCATTTTTACATTTTGACCACTGTATAATTCTTCATTGACCCCTACCTGGCTATAATTACCATCCTGGGATGGCTGTCATACATTTTTGTGTATTTTTGTTGTGACAGGAGGCTGGATCCTTAGTGATGTTAATCCTCTTAAGTGGTATCGAAAATCTGCTTGGCGCATGGACTATTTGAACATCAACCAGGAAGTGTGTGGAGACAAGTTTGCTGGCAAGTCACAAGTTTTTCAACAATGAAACTGATGAGATGAAACATTGTGAAGCTCATGCACACGCGCTGCTCACCACTTAGTCATTCAAAGCAGATCGTTGATGAGGGGCTTCGGTCTTGCAGAATGAACTAATTTTATTTTTGTCTTGAGTGAAAAGATGATCTTAAAACATCTAAAAATAGAGCCTAGGTTGAAAAATGTTCCCATAGCCTTTACTTATAGGGAATTTTACTGTAAGGAATCTGAGTTAAGACGGTAAGGAAAGTGCAGCGGACAGGTCTCTCACCCACATGGTGATGCTCCTGTTCCTCACATAACATTCCGGTGGTGAGGGAACGGGTCAGATCCAACTGGGATCAGTTTCGGGTCTCACATGTAGTAGAGTAGGATGAATCAGACGAGCAGTTAATATGAACCCTTCCTCCTCACTCATATCACATGTAACATCACAACACAGGTGACAGACAAAATACATTCCTGAAGAGGTGCTGGAGCAATATCTTCCAAAGAGAGACAGGCACAGAGGAAGGATTGCCAAACTCAAGACTACAACACAGAGAACATGATCAGGGAAGGCGGCAGGAATCCAGGCAAGCTTCAGGAAAAGGACTTCAGTCAGAACAGATGGATTGCTGGATGACATCAAGACAGGTTGCAAAGACAATCTGCACCATCCTAATACCAGAGAAGGCTTTTAAAAAAATTCATCCAGATTGCAGGAAATATGCCAAATGAAGCTTCATGAAACCTGTTTTTTCTGAGTCCACTAGATGGCGAGCTCTTTTCAGAGCAGGTTAAAGTGCTTCATGAAGGTTCATTTGGTCATCACTGGCTGGGGGGAGGCGTGGTGAATTGAGCTGAGTGTTGTGGAGGTCCAGGAAAGGAAGGTTCTACAAAATGTCATAGCTGCCAGTTATTCCTATTACTACCTTACTAGAGATCCTTGCAAAATTCTATTGTATGTGCATTAATGCTAAATGTCCACCAGGTGGCCACATTGCTACATTTCAAGAACTTTGACTACAGGCTGCTGTGGGACACGATGATGACCAACCTATTAGTAGATAATTTAGTGTGATGTTAACATACAAAATGATCATATATTGTCATCATACCAAAGATATTACGATTTGACGTTGAATGGGTGCATCATCAGTTGAAGACAATTTTGAAAGATTATTGACAGCAACAGCATCACACTTGAGTTTATTGTTGATCACCTAGGTTCTTCACACTGTGACTTTCTATGTGTATTACCCAGAGTGTGTATTCAGGACATTGTGTAACCTTTTAAACATTTTACCAAATAATAGTGTGATACTACACAAACTATAATTGCATACTGCATACTGTATGTAGTACACTATATAAAATATAGCGCAAAACCCATTAACATGTAAAAATATAAAAGTAGTTTAAAAGTGAGCAAATAACTAAAAATATAAATACAAACATAAAATGACAGCAATGTATAAAAGCTGAGGAGTGTCTTGTCTTTCTCTGTCTATTATTTATTTGTCTGTAGGAGGCATAGTGGTGGAAGAGCACTCTTACTTCAAGGCAACAGGGTTCTAGGTTCAAGTCCACATAAGCCCCGCATGTTTGTGTGTGGAAATGGGTCATAAGTTCAAAAAGATACATTAATAGTTGCGTTAACTGATTTGATGCAACAAGACAAATAATTATATCTGCCAAAGACAACATTTTTGTGCAGAATTTTGACCTTTATCACTCACTTATGTTGAAATTCATTCGGATCATTCATTTTTAGTCCTGAGTTTTGATCTTGATCACCCATTTTTAATGGTGAAGTGTTTACTGATTGCTGACATTTGGTCCTGCTGGATTTTGATCCTGGTCATTCATCTTCAAAGCTGAGCTCTGAGCCTGATTCCTACTTTGTCCTGATTGTGATAATTCATATTTCTGTTTTTTGTTATTTCAGGCCTCTGTTTCTTTTCCGTTTCTTGTGTTATCTCCTGCTTTGTTTTATTGGTCTGTAGTATGTTCTTGTGAGTGTTTTTCATTCTTCACACTGTCTTGTGTATTTTTACTTATTCCTCGTGCTTTTATTCTGATGCGTGCTGCGTGCACTGGTTTATGGGTTCACGTGTTTCTTGTTTTTTTTTCCCTTCTGTATTCTCTTTCTCTGTTCTCTGGCTCCCTCTGGTGTCCTGTTGTTGCACTATCCCCTGTGTAGTCTTCCTCACACATTTTGGATTATGTTAATCACTATTCAGTTTTTTATTTTTTATTTTATTTTATTTATTTATTTATTTGCTTTGCTGTGTCCCCTCTGTTTTCTGGTAAATCCTGGTTCGCTCCCCAGTGGTTTTGCAGCTCTATTCCTATGCTTGTATAAATACACTTTGCTTCCATGCAGGCACTTTTCAATTTGAATGCAGAACTTTAATCTTGATCACTCATCATTTATTGTTTAACTTTAATGCTGATCGCTGACATTTGACCGTGATCACTACCTTTAATGCTGATCCTCATCATTCATGTTTAATGCTGAACTATGGATTTTTGATCCTGATTGATACATTTTAATCCTGATTGCTCATTTTTAATGCAGTGCTTTGATTTTGGTTGTTCAAATTTATAATTAAACTCTTCTGATGTTCATGCATATTGAACTTTGAACATGATCACTTCTCTTTATTGATCCTAATTGCTGACCATTGAATATTAATCCTGTTTTTTCATGTTTGATATTGAAATTTGAGACTAATCACTCAAGATTAATGCTGAGATTTGATCTTGTAATCAGAATCAAAGATCAAATGCAAGATCCATATTTTACTAATTTATTTATTCTTCATTAATCTAAGGTCTGTGTTTCCAACAAATCAGACAAAAGCCATCCTTTCTCCTTTGAAAAACTTCACTGATGTAATGAACATGAGCTTAATCAAGCGCCTGTTTATTTAAAAGAAGTCTCACTGTCAAAATGGTGAAATTGCCATTAAATTTGAAAATTTGCATGCAGTATGTATTCATTTTTACAGCTACATACGTGATAATGGGTTTGATATTTCAAATCAGCAGGCAGACCTCTGACATATAGTGGGGTCAAAATGTTGCAACTACTAAAAGTTAATGTGACAAATAGTTGCCACCATCTAGTGGTCATTAAAAATGTTTTAGAACATTTGTTCGAAAGAACCTGCAGCAGTCCAGAGCTGTAGTGAGCCAGATATAAATAAGTGAACTCTGCCAGTGTGCAGCGCTGCCTCATGAATAAATAAATCTGGTCAACTAAATAAACTTGACAAGCCAAGTGTTCTCAAATGGAACAATTAACATATTGAAATGTAATCCATTTAGCATTAGTGTGGTTGTTTGTCCTTTGGTTGCCCCCAGCTCTATTGCATGCCCTTCCAAAAACAGCTCCACTCATACATAAAGAAACACATACAGCCCCTTGTGTTTCCAAGTGGTCTCTGAGCCAAGTACTCACAATGACCTAAACTCTGCTTCACTGCTGAGGTCTGACAGGATTAAGTGTACACAAAACAGACTGGCTGCAAATGATGGAAAATCTGTCTGGGTTAGGCATTTCTCAGAAGCTGAGTGTGCAAAAAGGAGATGGGTGAGGGAAGCCACCAAGACGCCCATAACAACTCTGAAGGCATTATATACGTGTATAGGATTCTATGACCAAGGTTGGGTAGGATTACTTTGAAGTGTAATCCAAAAGTAATCCAAATGTATGTACATACATACATGTAATCCACATGTATTCTTTCAAAGTAATCCTACCCAACCTTGTCTATGGCTGTAATCAACCCAAGCTCGCAGCAGTTCATGATGGCATTACGAAAAGTAAATTTCTCTACGTTTTGTGATATCGTAACGAAATGTCTCACATTTTTGTGATGAGTGCTCGAAAAAGTGTGAAACTATCTGCGTAACTAGTTGCACAGCTTTACATTGGAATGGAGCAGTACAAAGACAGTTGCCAAAATTTGTTGGAATTGCATGTGTGTGTGTGTATGCATGCATGTGTTTAACTTTATAATTGTTGCATTTAAATGTGAAAATCGACAACACAGAAAAATGTCCAAGCATACTTTCTGTTCAACACCATTCTGGTTCTTCAAGCACTGGCGTGTAGTCAAATATTTTCCTCTAGGGGGAGCTGTTTTCTTTCACATCTATATGTCACACTGATAACAGCTGAAAATGTCTGATTATTTACCACCTTTGTCATTTAATTTATTGGATTTTGAGTGGAATGAAGCAACTGGGTTTGTGAATAAGAAACTCAAAGTTGAAGTTCAACGTTGTACTTGGTGAAAACAAACTACAGTGCATTGATCGCTCTACTGATCTGTAGTTTTTATACTGATGAAAGAATTGTTCAGTTTTATCTTGCAGAAGTTTTTGAATTAGGAAATACAATAAATAAAATATATGATAAGATGTGACGGCCTGATGTTATTTGACCTTTAATTCTGACCTTTATCATTGACCAGTGAGCTGCCAGTGATGGTTTTCCGAGCTAACCTCTGGTGTTTCGGTTATCTGTTCTGGTATGATTGCCTGTATTTGTGGATGGTCTCTTGTGGACACTGTCTTCCCGTAGGTAGCTTAGTGTGTGTACTCTGACCTCTGCCTGCTCAATAAACTGCTGTCCTTTTCCACTGGAGTTGTTCTCTGCTGTTGGGTCCCAAGCTGTGCTTAAATTAATATAATCGCCACAATGGAGACAATTAAAAACTATCAAGATGTTCTTGTAGTGGAGACTGCTAACTTTAATTTAAGAGGTTTAACCAAAATATTTAACTATTTAGGAATTTCACCCATTTGTATACACAGCCCCCATGTTTTGAAGCCCATAACTTTGGACGTGAAATGTAAGACTGTTTCTGATGTGCTTCTCAGCTGTAGTTGATGCAGCAGTTCTCCCAAAGTGCACATGTTGTTTGTGTTATTCCTTTGTTCTCTTCTGTAATATTTGTAGCCTTATGACAACAAAGATTTTTTCTCTTATCTCATGTTACTTTGTGAATTATTCCTTGAAATGCTTCTTTAAGGTTCTTGTCTTCTGAAATCATTTGACATGTTCCTTTATCTGTTTATTTCATTGTGAGGGTTATTCCTTTGATCTGTTCTCTCATTGTGGCAATCCCTCTGAGGTGAGGAAGATTGCCTCATGGTGGATTCCTGGATGGGATGGTGGAATTCTACATCCAGGGTCAGTTTAGACACCTGTGCATGGGTTAATGTGGGAATGTCGCTGGATGGTCACACGGTCCTTGACAGATCCTTAGCCAGGTCGGATTGCTGGGAAATCCCACACGATCGGGGTTTGAGGACCTACTGCAGCCTTCATCTGCCTTCACGGCCATTGGGTGACATCTGGTTCAAAATTTAATCAGCTCTTTCATTAAAATCCATTTGCGTTATCAAGTTGAGAGACTTATAAATAAAAAGCATAAATGTCATGCTTTGCTCACCTCAGTGCCTTCCTCATAGTTTAGTCAGGGGTTCAATGAAAATTGGTAGAAAACATACTAATATTCTTCTACCTTTCATTCCGAACAACACGGACCTCTGTGTGACCTCTTGGTCTGAGCGTGCACACTGTTCGCTGGCGCTTGCAGAACGTGACAGTTCTTGGGTTACTAAGGAACACAGTGTGCCGTTACAGCAGAGCCGCCAAGGAGCCTGCAAAGGATATCCCTGTGAAACAGGAGGACCGTGGTGTCACTTACAGCTCCTCAATCTGTGAGGTCACTCAGGTGTTATTTAACTGTGTTCAGAATAAGTTATGAGGTTATGTAGAATGTAATGACTACAGTGTTTCCCAGCAAAATAACAGTTTCTTCTCCTCCTCCTCCAGCACCGTGAGCCTGATTCATCAGGTCTATTGAAGCACGAATGTGTCGTTGCTGCTTATTACCACAGAGCATGTGACTTCTGGAGGTGCACTTCTACGTCTGCCCACTTGATGGCCCTTTCAACCAAGGGATCTGCCCTACCCTTCCCTTTCGTCATCACTGCCCACAAAATGGATGACAGCTTTTAGAAATACCAGGGTGCGTCACGACTCTGAGGTGCACATGCTGTGCCGTTTATGTCCCACCTGTTTTGATGTCTCAGCAGCTTGAGAGGCAGAGAATGATCATCGCCACTGTACAGCCCAAAAAGCTGATTAATGGTTTTAGGCTCATACTCAAAACTCGCCGTTACGACTGACCTCAGCATATGTGGCGGCAACACTGTCTGCCTCAGAGAGGAAAGGAGTGTTTGACTCGTTTTTGCCTGGTTTTGAAAACTGTTTTTATTGTTCTTCCTTTTGTTATTGTCCCTTCGTGAGACATACCAATATTAGTGGTTCAACTAGGACAGTGGTCCTCAACCTAGCCCGACAAGTGGCCCTGAATTGGGCCAGATACTGGCTTCTCTCTCCTAGCCTGTGAATGGTTGGCGGCTGAGACGCTGCCGTCAGCCCATGCGTCAGCCTCACGATGATGTGGCACGAGCGCTGCTCTCCTATTGGTCGTTTAGGACTGGGAAAAATGGAGGCCAGTATCTGGCCCAATTCATAGCCAGGCCGGTTGTCGGGCAATCCTCAACCCAGTCCTCAAATAATGCCGCCTACCCTGCAGATTTTCCATCTGTCCCAGCTGATTAGTTCATTCAGGTGTGCTCAGCCAATCAGGTACAAACAGACAGCTGAATGAGCTAATCACCTGGAACAGATGGAAAATCTGCAGGGTAGATGGCACTTGAGGGTCAGTTTTGAGAACAACTGAAGTAGGACAGTTTTGCCCAGAGGTGGTTCTATGGTTGAAGTTGGTTGGTTGGTTGGTTGGTTGGTTGGTTGGTTGGTTGGTTGGGCACCCCCCCCCCCCCATTTAATTTGCCCTATTGCAAATGCAAATCCATTTTCAGATTCTCACATTCTCTCTATGGTACAGTCCTATCATGGCCCTGACTCCTTTTTCCCCTAATATTATGTTTGCACTATGATTTCAACTAAGGGAGGTGATGCTGCTCGCATAACGCAAGATGTCTTGACCTTTCTTGTAAATCAGTTTGCCATGCTTGTGTAGTTACAAGTGGATTGTTTCCTTATCAATCAGCTCTATCCGGGAACCAGAAGCTGGTGAAAATGGGAAGACAAAAGTCCAGTGGTCACAAAGGCTGCAGGAGTATAAGGCCTCCTTAAAAACAGCAACATCTCCTGTTGTAAACAGTGTAGTTTTATATTGCCCTGTCTTTAAACTTTCCAAGAGTCTATCCATAATTGCATTTGTGTCATTTTTGAATAATTATATTATTTTGAAACAGCAACTGCTATTCACAGTGATTAGCAGGGTATGCACAGGCATAACTGAGTAAGTGGGTGGGTCCACAGAATTTTGAATCAGTAAGTTTGATGAACTACTGCATATTGTTTTGAAATTTTGGATTCTGATAGATACAGGTGAGGGCCAGTGAGCCTCCTATTTTGGGACATGTTTTAAAATGACAATTTGCAGTAATCACTTTGTTTAAACAAAAAAAAAATGTTGGAGCCGCTCCTGGTTTTGCATTATTTATATATATATATATATATATATATATATATATATATTTTTTTTTTTACGTTTATTCATCAATGATTGAGTGAATCTATAAAAAGATACCTTCACTGTGCATAGGACGGGTTAGTGCAGCGTGAGCTCCTTTTATTCTGCACGTTTAACTGGCTTACTTCAACAATAAAGAAATGTGAATGACAAAAACAAAAGGCCAAGGAGGGAAAAATATGACAAAGCATTGTTTGTAATAAAGGTCAGTGAAGCTGAAAACTGTTTTATAAGGTTGACGTAGTGCACTGACAGTTCTTCCATCAAACAAACCCAGTTTGGCTTTTGTTCAAAGAGTAAATGTGAAGTTCAATGAGCGGTAACACCACATTCACTGCCCAGGAGCCAGGTGACATTGACCCAAACCTTTTTTGTTTGTTTGTTTGCTTAATGCACTGTCAATAATGTAGTACTGTAGGAGTGCACGTGCACAGACAGGCAGTGGCGTCAGAAAGCACATATAGAGTGCTGTCTCACACATGGAATGGTAATAAGAATATTGCAGGGAGCAAACATGCCGCTGTTAAAACTCCTCTACATCTTTCTCTCCATGCACAGTGCAGCACTGCAGTGCGTCTCTGCACATGCCCAGACAGACTGGCAGAGACACAGCAACTTTCAGCTCTCTAGAAACATTAACACACTGCAGTGGCTTCCTGACCTCAATGGATAAAAAAAAAAAAATAGGCATACAATGAACTTCAAAATGACACTGAAGGGTCAAATTTGTTGTTATGGAAATAGTGTATTAAGAATCAAACATGCAACTTTTCCTTTATGTCGAGGCCACAATCCTGCAAGACTTTTACACAAACTGTTCTGTGAAGGATGAATGTCGCCAAGAAGAGCATAAGACGATGTGGCGTGCAAGCTGTAATACCGGATATTACTAATTATCATATACCTATAAATGATACGCCA
The DNA here is from genome assembly GCF_902500255.1 of Thalassophryne amazonica. Lineage (NCBI taxonomy): Eukaryota > Metazoa > Chordata > Actinopteri > Batrachoidiformes > Batrachoididae > Thalassophryne > Thalassophryne amazonica. The sequence goes on from NC_047119.1 coordinate 20,279,283, forward strand.
ATATGATTGGATAAAACACTAAAGAATAAATAGCAATACACCTTTTCGCGGACGGGTAATATTTTTCATACCACCCGAGTAATCAGCCAATCCGGACAGCGGAGTGGCGCCACGACGAAGAGGCGCGGTCAGAGGAACTGTGAAATACTGGTGAGTTACTATTATAATTTCTTATATGTCCAACCTCGTAGGCTGATCATTAAAATTAAATTCGTTAGTTCTAAAAGCCATCATAATTATTTATAGGAAAACGTTCTAATTTTTTCTACGAAGGTTTGGATTTCGCCTATCGCGGGTTATTTTTAGAACGTAACTCCCGCAATAAATGAGGGACCACTGTATATGATAAAATTGTTATCAAGTTGTTCACCAATGAATATGGCTTTTTACACCCTTCAGAAAACCATACAACATTTATCATTTATAGGTATATGATAAAATCATTATCAAGTTGTTTTACCAATGAATATGGCTTTTTACACCCTTCACAAAACCATACAACATTTGTTATTTATAGGTATATGACAAAATCGTTATCAAGTTGTTTTACCAATGAATATGGCTTTTTACACCCTTCAGAAAACCATACATTTATCATTTATAGGTATATGATAAAATCGTTATCAAGTTGTTCACCAATGAATATGGCTTTTTACACCCTTCAGAAAACCATACATTTATCATTTATAGGTATATGATAAAATCGTTATCAAGTTGTTCACCAATGAATATGGCTTTTTACACCCTTCAGAAAACCATACATTTATCATTTATAGGTATATGATAAAATCGTTATCAAGTTGTTCACCAATGAATATGGCTTTTTACACCCTTCAGAAAACCATACAACATTTATCATTTATAGGTATATGATAAAATCATTATCAAGTTGTTTTACCAATGAATATGGCTTTTTACACCCTTCACAAAACCATACAACATTTATTATTTATAGGTATATGATAAAATCGTTATCAAGTTGTTCACCAATGAATATGGCTTTTTACACCCTTCAGAAAACCATACATTTATCATTTATAGGTATATGATAAAATCGTTATCAAGTTGTTCACCAATGAATATGGCTTTTTACACCCTTCAGAAAACCATACAGTATTTATCATTTATAGGTATATGATAACATCGTTATCAAGTTGTTCACCAATGAATATGGCGTATTCATTGGTGAACAACTTGATAACTGATAACATTGAGTGAGGCTGAAGGCAAAAAGGAAAAAAAATCCAACTTGGCTATCCACGTTATCCGCCATGAGGACCCCTAGAACAATGGGCGCCACCATTTTGAATAGTTACATGTGCAATGCCCAGTGGTGGACACAGTTCAGCTAATCTGATATCAGATAATTATAGAAGCTAATGTTTTTGCTATCGGATTAGCTTTTCAGATAAGTTTAAAAAACCATCATCAGACCAATTATCTTCCTATAAATTTAGTTCCGATAACTGTCAGTTGGCTAACATTTTCTTTGCTGGTCAAAAACGTTTGTAAACCCTAAAATCAAACTTTAGACCATTTGTTGTGTGTTTAAAGCCACCGGGCAGACTGGCTGCCTGTCGCTTGGTGATGGCGCCATCATTAAGAGCAAAACGTGATTGGCCGGTCGACCCAGGGAGCATTGTGGGTAGTGTAGTTCAGGTTCACTTCGGATGTTACAGTGACTTATCCACTTGACACAAAAACAAAACAGACTAATTTTAACATTATTTCATTTTATTTCTTTGTGGCTGTAATTTAATCATCAAGACTCGGTGTGGGAGAGGAGCTCTCACAGCGCAGCTGTGTGTACAGAGGGAGGGACTTTCCTCACGTTTAGACACTGTTTTGGATTTTTAAAAAGGACGCTTTATGTGGTTTATTTCTTCAGATGAATCCCACTGAAACTAACAGGTAAGAATTAATATTTACTATGTGTATTTTACTCAATCAATGCATTAACAGATGTATTTCAGTTGTTTTTTCAGTTGTCACCTGCACAACTGCCTCGACATGTTTGAGCTCCAGCTCAAGCTACAGCTATGACCTGGAGCTACAGCTCCAGGTCATAAACAAACCACAACACATGTCCACTTTCCACAGCATTGTCACTTTTTCTTTGCATTTTCACTTTTTTGTCATGTAATTTGCCCAAAAACTCAAAGAGCGCTGTCCCCGGATGTACAACCCCAATTCCAATTAAGTTGGGACATTGTGTGAAATGTAAGTAAAAACAGAATCCAATGATTTGCAAATCCTCTTCAACCTATATTCAACTGAATACACCACAAAAACAACATATTTAATGTTCAAACTGATAAACTTTTATTAATTAACTTGCTCACCTGTGGAATGTTCCAAACAGGTGTTCTCTGAACATTCATCAACTTTCCCAGTGTTTTGTTGCCCCTGTCCCAGCTTTTTTGAAAAGTGTTGCAGGCATCCAGTTCAAAATGAGCAAATATTTGCACAAAAACAATAAAGTTTAAGCAAAATTGATTCAGTTCCGACAAAAGAAAAAAAACAAAAAAGATTCAGTTGTGGACCTAAATGATATGGTGAGATGGTGAGGAGCTTCCCTTATTAATGTTGGCGACATAAACATATTATTTACTGTTGTTGTGAATTACATTGATTATTCAATAAATGTATCAATCTCGAGAATACAGAAGTTTCTGTGGTTGATATTCTACTTAGCAATGATATTTTCATGAATACCTTTAATAAACCCACATGTATGCACCACTAAAGCCTATAATAGTTTATCATTAACAAATCGTGTCAATCTATTTAAAGTGGCTTCATACACCCAAGCAACTTTGAACTATGTTGTATCACATACAATCGACCTACTTTGATGTTCAGTCCAAGGCTTTGTCTTAGATATATTACATTGTTAGGCTCTCACATACAGCACGCATAATGCAGAATTTATTGTGTGTATGTGCACTTTACCACTCTTACCAGTCAAAGGTTTGGACACATTCTCCTACTCAGTTGAATGGAAGACGCATGTACTGTAACAGAAAACATGGACTTGTAAGTAAGAAAACATGGATGTGAGAATGAAAATGTAAGAAAATGAAAATATGAATGAGAACATATCTGAGTGTCTAAGAATAAATAATAGCTTGTAAAGCCCCTCACAGTGACCTGTCAATAATTTCTTCATTAACCCAATCGATGGAGGAGGGCAGAGGTTGTGGGATCAGCCTTGTCTGTTTGTGTGCCCCCCCAAAGAAAACCAAAAGCAAAACATGTGATGTCATGACTCAAGAAACTGTGTGAAAGAAAGATTGAAATACTTCACAGGAACACAGATGGTGAAAGGGCGGTGGTGGTTGGTGGTGCTAAGAAATATAAAGCAAGCATCGACCCAGTAAAAGGGGGGGTCTTCCCTCCCCCCAATAATTTCTGCTTGGTGAAACGTGTGATTTGATGTGGAGAAAGGGGAGAAAAAAGCTTGTGAAAGGCTGTGCACAAACTCACCATCATCCAGTTGCTTCTTACTTCTTTGACGTTGAAGCAAGTTGAATTTTTTCTTACGTTTCATGTGTTCAACGAGATAACGAGTTGGTCTCCAGACATGTAGGACCAGGTTCAATTTCCATTCACACCTGTGTCCTTACACAAGACAATCTGCATTGTCTCAGTCCCCCCAGCTGTAAATGGGCACCAGCCTTGGTTATATATAAGCAGGGGTTGCTGGGTAAATTCAAAGATCAAGTCACATAACCCGCGCATTCCCCAGATCACAAACACAAAACGAACTCACAAAAATAATTGAATTAAAAAAAATAAAACCCAAATATGGTCATCGTCTTTATAAAAAGCAGTAAATTTCGGTATTAGAAGTCATAGTTCATCTCTATATTCCATATTTATAAACCGTTAATGGAGCTACGGCTCACCCGTATTGCGTTCACAAACACAAAACAAATGAAGGTAAATAAATAAAATCCCAAACACAGTCATTGTCTTTATAAAATGCAGTAAATCACAGTATTAACAGTCCCAGTTTATCTCTGTATTACATTTATAAACTGTTACAGGAACGGCTTACCTGTGTTGTGTTCGTAAACATGACACAATGAATGCACGAAAAATAAATAAATAAAAAATAAAACCCCAAACACTATCATCTTTATCAAAAGCAGCAAATTGCAGTATTAATAGTCTTAGTTTATCTGTACATTGTATTTATAAACATTAAGGGAGCTAATGGCTCATCTGTATTGCATTCATAAACACAACATCAGTTCCTGTTCATAAACAGGATTTGATTGATATGATTTTAGGGTTTACAAACATTTTTGACCGTTAAACTTTCCCCACGTTACCTGCAAAAAAAAAAAAAAAAATGTTAGGTATACTAAATTTAGTGGAAACTAATTGGTCCACTGACTCCACTGATAGTTTTCAAAGTTAGCTGAGAAGCTAATCTGCTAATGAACAAGTTAGCTTTGCTAATTAGCGGTTAGCAGATTTGCACAACTGTAACCACCACTGAATATAAGTAACCTGCGTTGGCCTGGCACCCTGTCTAGGTCATCTGGAGACCAGCACCAGTTGGTCTCAGAGCCTTTGCTGGACTTGCTTCATCTCCAGCTACGATGCCGTGTTTACCCGTACCATCCATTACACCAGCCCGTTCATACATTCACTTGTGCATCATATAATGTGTACATTGACGGGTTGTCTGATGGCGTGTTGTTTTTTTTTTTGTTTTTTTTTTGTTTTTTGTTTTTCAGTGTGTAAAATTGTATGAGAAGAGTGAACAAGATGCCTGAGCTTAACATCAATAACGCATTAGTGTCACTGAATTTTGTTAAAATGCTACAAAAGCAGTCTCATAGATTTACAGTGGAAACAATCAAAACCTGGACTAAGCAGATTTGTGTGTGTGTGTGTGTGTGTGTGTGTGTGTGTGTGTGTGTGTGTGTGTGTGTGTGTGTGTGTGTGTGTGTGTGTGTGTGCGTGCGTGCGTGCACGCCCCTCACCAAACAAACAAACAAATAAACAAAAAAAAAAAACAAATGGTAGCAATGACTGTAAGATTCTAAACTTGTGCAGCTACAGTACATATGAGCATGCCACATGTCGGGTCAGTGGTTTTGTGGTAACGATGTCCGTGAGATGGCCACATGTCCTCTTTGTAATTATTTCTGTGTGCATGTTGTCTGGGATGTCCACAATCTTTCCATTCCTTGTATCTATCATAAAATCCAGATATTCTGTATGCTCAAGAAGAGTAATGGTCCGTATGCGCTGTCCATTAGAGGTGGGCGGATCGATCCTAATATCGATACCAACGCTGGTATTGATACTGAACGATCCTCTTGTAAAAAGATCGATACTCAAGCTTTTTTTCTTTTCCACACGCACTGACTGCTGCGCATGCAGATTCATCAAAGTCTACTCTGTCTGGAAGAGCAGCGCTGCGCTTTGTCACACAACATGGAGCAGCGCACCCTCCCCCCTCTGGTCTTTTGTTGTTGCGCCGTCACGTGGTTCAGCAGCGCCAGCCAACAGCCATGCAGGTAGGCTCAGAATGGCCTGCCCACTCAGCGCTCTCCTCGAGTCAGCCCTCTACCTCAGGAGATTTTGTTTTAAGTTGTGTTGAGTGATATTTTTTTAAACAACAATGTCGATTGTGATAAAGTATTTTGTTGTCATGTACAATGTTTGGCAAACTTCTATCCTAGGTCTTTTGGATCCTTTGGCTCTGTGAAGCTTAAATATGAAAAAGTATTGGTATCGGTATTGGTATCGATATCGGCGATACTGGGCCTGTATTTACTTGGTATCAGATCAATACCAAAATTCCCGGTATCGCCCACCTCTACTGTCCATTATAGCACAAATACCTGGCCACAGTGAAATGGCAAAGAATTAGAAGTAATAGGAGCAAATGAAAATCCAGAAAATGAATGAACTGTTGATTTGCAGAAAAAAATACTGCTCTTATTTTAGTTATTAAATACATTTCCTTCTTTCTTTGTGATTCTACAGTAATGTGTTTTCTCCTTTCACCAATTCGTTTTCCTCCACTACTGCTCTGCACTCTCTCCCACCTCGCTTTTCTCAATACCAACTGTCTCGTCTCAATGACCCCTGGGTCTGTGGTGATTGTGGTGAGCGCAGGTCTGTTAATATACCTCATCATCATTTAAATTAGTTCTGAAGCATTAGCCAGAATTGGCTCTGGATATTAATGAATTTATGACCTAGTTGTGGTAACACACACCAGCGCACTGACACTTATTGTTTAGTAGTTAAGCTGTTATCATTGTGAGTCACTTCCTTTCACTGTCACTGGATATTTGAATTTGCAGCAGTGAAAGCCAGTTTCGATTTTCCACACCAGCACTTACTGCAAAATTAAATTCTGGTCGTTTGTCATCGGTGGACTCAGTCAAGATGGTTTCGGTTGGTTCACATGACTCCTATAAGAGGTAACAACAGCTACTTTTTGTGACAAAAATACAAAGTTCTTTACAATGAGATAAAAGTGATTTCAAAACTTCAACAATTTAAAATGAAAATGCATCTAAATGTTAAAAGAAAGACAATTTGAAAAACAGTTGAGGTAAAAGTGTATGTGTTAAATATTGAAGACATAATTACAATGCATAAAACAATGAACTGACATAATTGGCAATCCATAGAGCACCCTGGGCTCCCCAAGTTGAGAAACGGGTGTGACATTAATTCAAGCAAACTCAGGTAAGGGACATTTTTAAACATTTACACAGACTCAAATGCTGTGCTACCTGAACACCTCAGCTCTCTCAGTTCAGAAACAGGTTGGACCTGTAAACTCTCCCAGTTAAAAAAAAAAACAAAAAACTTTTCACTCTTATCCAAGACTCTCCCAGTTAACAAACAAGTTGGACGCTTAACTTACACACACACCCAGTTGAAAAAGAAGTTCTGCCTTTACCTCTGGTCCTCTAGTTCAGAAACAGACAGGACCCTTAACTTAGGTTCCTCAGATCATTAAGTCATGTTCTCAATTAAGAAACAGGTGGGAGTTTTAACTTGGGCTCTCCCCCCTGAGAAAGAAGCAGAGACCTTAACTCCACTTCTTGGCCCTGTGGCCAGTATACAAATAATGAACATTTATGAGTTCAATGGTATGAATACAACCCCTGGCAAAAATTATGGAATCACCGACCTCAGAGGATGTTCATTCAGTTGGTTAATTTTGTAGAAAAAAAGCAGATCACAGACATGACACAAAACTAAAGTCATTTCAAATGGCAACTTTATGGCTTTAAGAAACACTATAAGAAATCAAGAAAAAAAATTGTGGCAGTCAGTAACGGTTACTTTTTAGACCAAGCAGAGGGAAAAAATATGGAATCACTCAATTCTGAGGAACAAATTATGGAATCACCCTGTAAATTTTCATCCCCAAAACTAACACCTGCATCAAATCAGATCTGCATCTAAAAAGGAGTGATCACACCTTGGAGAACTGTTGCACCAAGTGGACTGACATGAATCATGACTCCAACACGAGAGATGTTAATTGAAACAAAGGAGAGGATTATCAAACTCTTAAAAGAGGGTAAATCATCATGCAATGTTGCAAAAGATGTTGGTTGTTCACAGTCAGCTGTGTCTAAACTCTGGACCAAATACAAACAACATGGGAAGGTTGTTAAAGGCAAACATACTGGTAGACCAAGGAAGACATCAAAGTGTCAAGACAGAAAACTTAAAGCAATATGTCTCAAAAATCGAAAATGCACAACAAAACAAATGAGGAACGAATGGGAGGAAACTGGAGTCAACGTCTGTGACCGAACTGTAACAAACCGCCTAAAGGAAATGGGATTTACATACAGAAAAGCTAAACAAAAGCCATCATTAACACCTAAACAGAAAAAAACAAGGTTACAATGGGCTAAGGAAAAGCAATCGTGGACTATGGATGACTGGATGAAAGTCATATTCAGTGATGAATCTCGAATCTGCATTGAGCAAGGTGATGATGCTGGAACTTTGGTGCCGTTCCAATGAGATTTATAAAGATGACTGCCTGAAGAGAACATGTAAATTTCCACAGTCATTGATGATATGGGGCTGCATGTCAGGTAAAGGCACTGGGGAGATGGCTGTCATTACATCATCAATAAATGCACAAGTTTACGTTGATATTTTGGACACTTTTCTTATCCCATCAATTGAAAGGATGTTTGGGGATGATGAAATCATTTTTCAAGATGATAATGCATCTTGCCATAGAGCAAAAACTGTGAAAACATTCCTTGCAAAAAGACACATAGGGTCAATGTCATGGCCTGCAAATAGTCCGGATTTTAATCCAATTGAAAATCTTTGGTGGAAGTTGAAGAAAATGGTCCATGACAAGGCTCCAACCTGCAAAGCTGATCTGGCAACAGCAATCAGAGAAAGTTGGAGCCAGATTGATGAACAGTACTGTTTGTCACTCATTAAGTCCATGCCTCAGAGACTGCAAGCTGTTATAAAAGCCAGAGGTGGTGCAACAAAATACTAGTGATGTGTTGGAGCGTTCTTTTGTTTTTCATGATTCCATAATTTTTTCCTCAGAATTGAGTGATTCCATATTTTTTTCCCTCTGCTTGGTCTAAAAAAGTAACCGTTACTGACTGCCACAATTTTTTTTCCTGATTTCTTATAGTGTTTCTTAAAGCCAGAAAGTTGCCATTTGAAATGACTTTAGTTTTGTGTCATGTCTGTGATCTTCTTTTTTCTATAAAATTAAACAACTGAATGAACATCCTCCGAGGCCGGTGATTCCATAATTTTTGCCAGGGGTTGTATTTTAAGAGGTGAGAGATGAAATGTTCCATTCAACGAGGCGAAGCTGGTTTGTTCCAGCTTTCACCGAATTAAATATTTATTCCATTGAAGTAATGTAAAAACATTCATTATTTGTTTTATATAATGGTTAAAAAGATCCTTGTCATTTGATACTGTATTAATTTATAAACAACAGAAAAGGGACTTACATTTTGGTGTTCGTCATTGGTGCCTTGACATCAACAGTCCAACACAAACTTTAAATAGGAGTTCAAAATTGTTCTGTCAACTTGGAAAAACAAATGTAGTCTGTGATACTTCCAAAAAAAAGACTGTGTACTCAGTCCAGAAAAAAATCACATCAGAAATTTGTTCAAGTTTTCATCCTAACAACTCTTCATGCCTCCAGACGTACACCTATGGTGTAGTGGATGTTTTTGTGTGTGTGTGTGTTTGAAGAATTAGCATCATCAATTAGTTCATTCAAATTGACGTCCGTCAGCAAAACAAACACCACATGTTTAGGTAAACACCGCCCCCACAAACAGGCGTGGTTTGCAGCGTGCAATGGTACCAAATTGCACTCTAAATGCAATGCAATACAAATGGGACGAATAATCCATGTCACGTGACGTACAAAGCACCAATCAAATCACAAGGATCCACTCAGCCATTATATAATATGTACTAACCATCATTTGTTAACCAGTGCATTTACAATACATTTAAACTACTAGTTTGGTTTTACTGTGCACCCCACAGTGTTCACATACTTAATCTGCCTGATGAATTATTTACTGATGAACTGGGGACCTTAAGAGGCATTATCACATTATACAGGCACACGGCATAACAAACAGTTATCTAAATGACTTCTTATGAATAAACATTGTGCAATGTGCACATGTTGTCCGCGGATACTGTGAGGTACATGCTGTTTCTCACTCCCATCATTCTGGCAGTCTGCTTACTCAGCACCGCATTAATGAGTCAGCCCAAATGTATGAATTTACTGTTTAACTTTTTGCATAAAATATCAAACTCTACTCTGATTCCAAATCTGGTTCTGAAAGCCTACAGTGCCCAAGCATTTGTTAATAATGAATTAAACAGTAAGTTTTAGGGCGATTTGTGGAGGTGGTTGGTAGCTATATACAGCATCAATATTGATAAGTCTCCTGCACTTCTTGACTGTTTCACTCGCTCAAATCAGACACAAGGCCAGCTCACTTTCTTTCACATTACTGGCAGAGTCTGATTGCATAACACTGATGCGCACAGGTGCTGGTTTATCATTTATTAATGCCTCATTCAGCGGCGTAATTCAGTGCACTCGCGATAGGACAGTAATAATTTAGGCGATATGAAAAATGTGAGCTGGATCCAGAAATGGAGTCCCCTGAATTTCAAACAGGGGTAATGTGCTTTTTTTTCTTGCTACATATTAAAGAGGTTGTTTAAGTATGATAGCAGAATTTATCCAGAAATTCATTTGCAATGCTGCAGCTGCAGTGCTTTAACCATTTTGAAACACTGAATTAATTTGTGAAGCAGTGGGTGTACAGTCAGTGCATTCTGAGTGCTGTGCAGTCCCAAGCATGGATAAATGAGTAGGACTGTATCAGGAAGGGCATCTGGTGTAAACTCTTCCAAACCAAACACGCAGATCACAAAACCAATTTCCATACCAGATCGGCTGAGGCCTGGGTTCATGTCAACCAAGCCCACTTCCTTGGTCTGCTATTGAATGAAGAGGCAGAGATGTGTCCAGGGGTGGCAGGGCAAGAGGAAATTAGGAAGAAAGCGTCGGGATTTTGAATGTTGGAAGTACGACTGATAAAGGGAATGAGTTGGCTGATATGATACAGAGCAGAAAGGTAGATTATATTATAATACCAAGATACCAACTGGAGAGGAAGTAAGGCCAGGAGCACCGGAGATGGGTTCAAAGTACGGAATGTGAGAATGGGAGGAGAAATGGTGTTGGGGTCATTGTAAAAGAAGAGTATGCTAAGAGTATGTCAATGGTTAAGAGAATATCTGACAGGGTGACGAGTGTGATGTTGGAAACTAAAGGGAAGATGATGAATATCATCAGCGCATATGCCCCACAGGTAGGTTGGGAGATGAAGGAGAAAGATTTATGATGAAGTGGTGCTGAAGGATCAAAGAGTGATGATTGGCACAGACTTCAATGGGCATGCTGGGAAAGGGAACAGAGGTGATGAGGAAGTAATAGGTAGACATGGTAAGTAGTATGATTTTGTTTCTCTTCATGTTTATATGCTTTTTTGACTAAAGGAATTCATGGTCCCCTTGTGATACGCAATATGTACAGTAGTGTTCAGAATAATAGTATTGCTATGTAACTAAAAAGATTAATCCAGGTTTTAAGTATATTTCTTATTGTTACATGGGAAACAAGGTACCAGTAGATTCAGTAGATTATCACAAATTCAACAAGACCAAGCATTCATGATATGCACACTCTTAAGGCTATGAAATTTGGCTATTAGTAAAAATAAGTAGAAAAGGGGGTGTTCACAATAATAGTAGCATCTGCTGTTGACACTACAAACTCAAAACTATTATGTTCAAACTGCTTTTTTAGCAATCCTGTGAATCACTAAACTAGTATTTAGTTGTATAACAACAGTTTTTCCATGATTTCTTCTCATCTGTGAGGCATTAATTTTGTTGGTTTGGAACCAAGATTTTGCTCATTTACTAGTGTGCTTGGGGTCATTGTCTTGTTGAAACACCCATTTCAAGGGCATGTCCTCTTCAGCATAAGGCAACATGGCCTCTTCAAGTATTTTGACATGTCCAAACTGATCCATGATACCTGGTATGCGATATATAGGCCCAACACCATAGTAGGAGAAACATGCCCATATCATGATGCTTACACCACCATGATTCACTGTCTTCACTGTGAACTGTGGCTTGAATTCAGAGTTTGGGGGTCGTCTCACAAACTGTCTATGGCCCTTGGACCCAAAAAGAACAATTTTACTCTCATCAGTCCACAAAATATTCCTCCATTTCTCTTTAGGTCAGGTGATGTGTCCTTTGGCAAATTGTAACCTCTTCTGCACATGTCTTTTATTTAACAGAGGGACTTTGCAGGGGAATTAGCTTCACACAGGCGTCTTCTAACTATCACAGCACTTACAGGTAACTCCAGACTGTCTTTGATCATCCTGGAGCTGATCAGTGGGTGAGCTTTTGCCATTCTGGTTATTCTTCTAACCATTTTGATGGTTGTTTTCTGTTTTCTTCCATGCGTCTGTTTTTGTTTTTTTGTTTTGTCCATTTTAAAGCATTGGAGATCATTGTAGATGAACAGCCTATAATTTTTTGCACCTGCGTATATGTTTTCCTCTCTCCAATCAACTTTTTAATCACACTACACTGTTCTTCTGAACAATGTCTTGAACGTCCCATTTTCCTCAGGCTTTCAAAGAGAAAAGCATGTTCAACAGGTGCTGGCTTCATCCTTACATAGGGGACACCTGATTCACACCTGTTTGTTCCAAAAATTGATGAACTCACTGACTGAATGCCACACTACTATTATTGTGAACACCCCCCTTTCTACTTTTTTTTACTAATAGCCCAATTTCATAGCCTTAAGAGTGTGCATATCATGAATGCTTGGTCTTGTTGGATTTGTGAGAATCTGCTGAATCTACTGGTACCTTGTTTCCCATGTAACAATAAGAAATATACTCAAAACCTGGATTAATCTTTTTAGTTACATAGCACTACTATTATTCTGAACACTACTGTATGAGCCTCCATTTCTCAAAAATAAGGGTTCGCAAACTTCTTAGCCTACACTAGCATCCAGTGGACAGTGTATAGTGGAGTAACAACTGATATCTTCTTTTTTTCTAGTAAGTATGTCCCTTTGGGCTACTGTATCAACATGGCTCTCCAACAGGGGGCCTGCTGCTGTGAAGGTCTTATTATAATCTTAGAAGAACACATTGATTCATGGTTGACGGTAAATTATGCACTAATCAACAAATGTTATGATTGCTATATTAATTTCTGCCAATAACCACCTCTAAATCCAACACACTGTAGCTTGAAGATATCCTGTTGTTCCTTTGGAAAGCAACACCAATCACATTGCCAAGTTTGATGTACCAACTGGAAAACACCCAGTCTTCACAAGGGTGTAAACACTAGTTGCTTCACTGGCAATGTATCACTCAGAGTGTTCACATTATTCTGTTTTTCTCCAAATTATTGGCGTTTAACATGGCACGAAGATTCCATGAAAAGACCTCAGACAGCAATTTTGGTGACGAAACGACCCTACCAATGCTAACCCTTTTTCAAGCAAAATGGGCCGCAAGGGGGCTGTGTCGACATCAGTGCAGGAGTACAGAAGATACTGAGTTACTGTGGCCAGTAGTAGTAAGTGCTAATTAGGCCAATACTGGTCTGGTGTTTATGTGGGCCAATGGACCCTGGGTTCCATAGCTGATAATCCTCCTGGATGGGATGCCAGTCCATTGCAGCTAACTTCCCCAGTATCCATTTACAGCTGGGTGCGCTGAGAATATGCAGATGAAATGTCTTATCTTAGGACACAGGCAGCATGATGGGAATCAAACCCAGATCTACATATTGGTAGCCCAGCTCTTCATGCTCTTCTCATCCTGATGTTGATGAGGTGTTGTGGACAGACTCAAAGAGGAGACAGGTTGCACCCTAATTGTATCGTAACAGATAAAACCTTTTGACACAAGAAGACCAGATGTAGACTCAAGTCTCCCATGTGCCTTTTGGCAAATTCTATGTGAAATTTGTTCTTTCTAAGAAGACAGCTTATTAATATATAAATAAAATGAACTGTCACCCTGAGAGTGACTGGTATCTTGCAAAAAGGTGAACAAAAGAGACTACCATGAGGAATGGCCACCATGAAGACGGACTGGCAGGCAAGGCAATATACTATATCCATGCCAAATTTGGAGGCAAAAAGCAAAATTTGCGACGAGCAAACGTTTTTTGTTTTTTTTTTTTGGGGGGGGGGGTGATTTTAGTGTTTGACCTCCCTGTGACCTTGACCTTTGACCTCGACATTGACCCTTTTGTGTGCTGAAAGGTATCTCTGTAAGACTGCTACATGAAAATTCAGTAAGGTATATCTTATATGTTATATTCCAATTCTAAGGTGGAACTATGCCAGTATATAACAGTATATCTAAATATCTAAAAAGGAAGAGTGAAATAGGAGAGTAGAAACGAGTAGAGTAGAGCCACTTAGGTGCCTGGTCTTGAGAACCAGGGATGGTACAAGAGTGATGATGATTTACAGGCTTTGTCACACCCTTAAAAAAATGAAAATTTAGCAATTTTTTGTGATGAGGTCATCAAATGGCATCATATCTTAAACCCTTTGCTATATTCTGGATCCTCTCATCACGCCCTTTACTTTGATGTATTACACGACATGTTTTGCTGTACTCTGACGTTAGACCAAATTTACGTGACCTTTGACTTCAACCTAGACCCTGAAGGTCAAAGTCAATCGCTTATCCCAGGTAATGGCTTATGGGCAAGGCCAATTACTATGACCATGCCAAATTTGGAGGTAAAATGTGAAAAACTGCAACCAGGACATTTGTTTAGTTGAATTTAGATTTTGACTTTGCTGTGACCTTGACTTTGACCTTGACCCTTTTGTGTGCTGAAAGGTACCTTGCTAGGGCTGCTAAATGTGAAGTTCAAAAGTCTGCAGCGAGTTAACGAAACCCTTAAAAAAAAAATCTAAATTTTGCATGTTTTTTGATGTTAAAAGTGAGTTAAAAGTGAAAAATGCAATGATTACAAAAAACAAACCAAAAAAAAAAAAATGAAAAAAACAAAAACAAACATGCATACTGACTAACACATCTTGCAAAACTTTGTTGTGGCAAGATAATAACTCTTTGCTGCATGGTGTCATCAAAAGGCAAGCCAACATATTCCACTTAAGCAATAACCTGAATGGAATCACAGCTGAATATTGATCTTCCATCTTAAGTGGATGTAATGCAGAAAGAAAGTTATGTTAAAAGAAATTTGACAGCACAACCACTCTAGAAATAGTCTTGGGTGGGTCGCTGGCGACATAGCAAGCTGTATAGCACTTGGATTTTTCTGAGTGGCCAACATGTTTGGGCCAATTTGCTTTTGGTCACATCAAATCACACCACTGTTTCCCTCTTGTCAATAAAGCGCTCGATGATGCACCAGAGTCAAACGCAAACACACTGATCCAGAAATAGCTTTCCTCCTATGTCAGAATGACAAAGACAGACTTCCCAGATCAACATCTGAGCAAAGGGCGCATGACTGGAGTGCAGTTTGAAGCAGAAACGAAGTGATAATTGGCGAAACGCTGCTGACGCTCAGAAATGACGCATGCGCAGTGAAGGCAGGAGGGACTGATTTTTAGGGGGAACCGTTCGGTCGGCGACACCGGCAAAAGAAGCAAAATTCACAGTCATCAAGAACACTGGAACAGCTTCAATTTACACTGGTTTGCATTCATCTTAAATACTGTGAAGAAGAAGGCATTTTCCCCACGCCAAAGGGTGGCCTTTTCCAAATATAGTAAGTCTTACACGAATAAAAACAGCTGTAGATGACATGATTTTTTGGAAATCATCCACATTTGGTTAGATCACTGTTCCGGAAAGTACACAGGTTTTGAGAGTTCAACTCTGGGTCATGGAAATTCACCCTTTAAAAAAAAAAAAAAAAAAAAAAGAAAAACAAAACTTAAAAAAAAAAAATCATAATTTTCCACTGGTATGTTTGATTTAATTCAATGTTCCTTAAAAAAAAGAAGAAATTAAGTGCTTTCCTCAAATTTTCATTCTTAATTCCAATTTCTTATCTCGTGTTTTTTTTTAAAGCATACATTTTCCGCATAACATCTGTTTTTGCATACAACATTTGAGTATATCGGGTGCGTTTTTCTAAATGCTATTACCTAGTCCGTGTACATATCCTTCTAAACATTTGTTAAATGTTATCAGTAATACACAACATAATCATCTTCTGGAATTTGCATGTCATCCTAACATGTTTGCTGTTAGCACATCGCTTGTCTTTGGTGGAAATTACACCACAGGAGCTCACCTGGCCTCTTTTGTTATGGAAACTGATTAATTCAATATGATAAATGTACTGTAAAGGAAGATGAAGTGTTCGACCTCAATGCTGGTCTTATCACCACTTCAAGAAATGACTTGACAAATGGTTTCCATGTGAAGCAACATAAATCATGAGGCCATAATAGACTGCATGTGAATGGAAGGAAAAATACAAGACAATAGACTTCTGAATGCGTGAAGTCCTACAGAGCGCCATCTCCACTCATATTTATGATCAACATGCTTTGAAAGGATTCACTCTCACTCACTCACTCGCTTCAATTAAAGATCATGGGGGGTTGGAGCCTATCCCAGCATTGAGGTGGGGTACAACCTGGACAGGATGCCAGTTCACACCCGCACATTTCCAAGTTTCCAATCCACCTAACCTGCATGTCTTTGGATGTGGGAGGAAGCCGGAGCACCCGGAAGGAACCCAGGTAAACACGGGAAGAACATGCAAACTCCACACAGAAAGGCCACAGTTGGGAATCGATCCCATGACCTTCTTGCTGTGTGGCAACAGTACTAACCACTAAGCCACTGTGCTGTCCTTGAAAGGATTCATGCAAAAGCTTAATCTACCTCCGACAATCACATGTGGTTGGGATTTAAATACCAAAACCTTCCCAGGTTTGGGTTATATATGTGGCAAGGGAAGGTGACTACGTGGAAGTAGTGGTACCACCTGAAAGAGATCATTCCAAGCTTTAATCAGATGTGATTCATGTGAGATCTTGCTAGTTATTCATGGTTTTAGAGTATCCCAGAATCATTTGCGTGCTGGGGAGGGAGGCTTGATAATGGCTCAGCTTAATGCTAACTTTAACATTGAAAATGCCATAGACATGCTAACCCATCAGCATCGGCCCCGTTTTAAAGTTATAAAATTCATCTATCAACTGTTCCAGAAGACCATAAGAGGTCGGTTTAACATTAAAAAAGGTAAATATTACTCACAGATATGCTCTTTAGGGTTTTAGTGGGGAAAAATGAAGATAAAGTGAAATAAAACAAAGAACCAATGAAGCAGCAGATCGAAGCACTGCTTCATTGGTTCAAGGTTCAAAGCAAAGCCGCGCTGCAGAAACGGTTGATTATACAGACCCGCTGCAGGATCTGTAATCAATGTAGAGAAATTATCATTTTCCTGACAAACACCCTCAAAAACAATGGCCACTCTGAAGGACTGATAAGGGAATCATTAAGCAAAAAGGCTATTGATGTCGATGGATCGAATCATTTCTTGAGGATACCCGAAAAGAACCGGTTCCCGACACACAACCCTAACAGCAACACGCTTTTTTATCTAGAAAACTCACATTAAAGACTCACGATTATCTTAAACACCTAAATACATATTTTGGTTGAACTCACCTCCATAACGACGCAATGTTGCAAATAAGGATATCGTTTTCACTGGTGTGTACATGTCTGTGGATAAGATGAATCAAAAACAGCTGGACTGATTTCCTTCAAACTTGGTCTAAATATTACTTGGATATATATCTAGAGGTGTTTTGATTTTGGAGTAGTTGGATCAAAGGTCAAGGGAAAAAAAAGGGTATTAAAATTATTGTTTTTGTATGACGACAACCAAATAGCTTAGATGGACCAAACCTTGTGAGTATTACTTGGATAGATATCTAGAGGTGATTAGATTTTGGAGTATACGTAGTTTGGTTAAGGAATACATGGTTGGAAAAAGATCCTTTTTGCATATTTCAACCAAAAAGCCAAGATGAATCAATCAGTTTTAGACAGCTTTTCTCAAAGGTCAAGGAAAACAGGTTTTTTGTTTTTATTCTTTGGGTTGTTTGCTTATAAGTCTTTACATCTCAGCAACTCAGAAGCCTATGGGTGATCTAAAAATTGATGAGCAAAATATTTGTGATTGACACGAAAGACTTCAAAATTAAGTCACACAAAAGTCATCTATAGTCAAAAACACCACTAGGTACCAGAGGTGTCAAGTAACGAAGTACAAATACTTCATTACTGTACTTAAGTACACTTTTTAGGTATCTATACTTTACTCCTTTACTTATTTTTCTGCCTACTTCTGACTTCTACTCATTACATTTTCACACAAGTATCTGTACTTTCTATTCCTTACATTTATAAAACAAACAGCCTCGTTACTCTTGGCTTCAGTTTAATGTTTATATATATATATTTCACGTCATGTGCGCCTGTAATCAACTTTTCTGCAGTGCGGCTTTGCTTTGAACCGTGAACCAATCGAAGCAGTGGTTCGCAGATTGAAGCAATGCTTCGTTTATTCTTTCTTTCTTCCGCTTAATTTCCCCCCGCTAAAACCCTAAAGAGCATACGTCTGTGAGTATTATTTACCTTTTCTATGTTAAACCGACCTGTTATGGTCTTCTGAAACAGTTGATAGATGTATTTTATAACTTAAAAACAGGAGCGACGCTAACGCGTTAGCATGTCTATGGCATTTTCAATGTTAAAAGTTAGCATTAAGCATCACGTTCGGGTGCATTTGTTTTCAAATTGTAATATTTCTTAAATTTATTTTTGTTTATATATTAATAATCTAATGATTATTATATACAATTTTAGAGAAAGAGGCAAAAAGAACCTGAATAGAAACACAACAGAAAATATAAAAGCAATGAACATACATAAATAAATACATACATACATAAATAAATAAGTGTTTCCTGTGAACACCTAGTGACTACCTCCACTTCATCCCTGTCTTATTTAATGACAGTTTGTTTCGGTCAAAACATATTTTCAATGTGTTAACTTTCTTCAGTGATTTCCTCCAGAACTATCTGCCAAACTAGAAAACTGCTGCATCCTTGTAACAGCAGAATACTACTGGAATGAATTTGAATAAGGAAAGTTGTATTTTTTTTTCTTCACTAAATGGATGCTGCACTCACTGCAGTTTATTGTCTGGAATAGTCCCAGATTGCATTTCACAGCTTCTAGAATTGAAACATTTTCATGCAGGTGGTGTTGGGGGTAATTTTGGGTTTGGGGTCTTGGGCCACATGTAGAACGAATCAGTTTTTAAATTAAGCTTTCAATTCATATAGTGGCGTCTACATTTTTTTTTAAAGGTTACTTTATACTTTTATACTTTAAGTAGGTTTTGGAGCACATACTTTTTCACTTTTACTTGAGTAAAGAGGTCAAGTTGATACTTCAACTTTTACCAGAGTGTTTTTAAACTGCAGTATCTGTACTTCTACTTAAGTAACAAATGTGTGTACTTTTGACACCACTGCTAGGTACATATGTACATTGAATTAATGAATGAATGGATTTATTCGGCACACACACAAATCCGAAAGAACAGAAACATACCAATAATATGAATGTTATATAAACAAGCCTGTGAGTCTGAAAGGGTGTGGGCAGAAGCAAAGCTTATCAACACCCACCCCTGCTAGAATGAGTCCAACAATTATAACAGTCATAACTACATATACACAAATTCACAACACAGACATACACTTCAATATTCAATTACATTTCAATTCATGTATAAGTATGTTATGTATACAGCGCCAAATCACAACAAACTTGGCCCAAGTCACTCCATATTAACCCTGCCGACCCCCAGAGCAAGCACTAGGCAACTGTGGTGAGGAAGAACTCCCTCTTAGGAAGAAACCTCAAGCAGACCAGACTCTAGGGGGTGACCCTCTGCTTGGGCCGTGCATATATACCTGTATACGTACATACATACACACACATTATATACATATATACACACACATATACCTATATACATACCCACTAACACATAAATAAATACACAATATATATATATATATATATATATATATATATATATATATATATATACACACATCATACATGCGAACATACATACACAAAATACACACATACAACACCTATACACACATTTATACACATAATACATATACATATATACAATTATGCTACATTCATTTTATTATTTTATTAATTTAATTACCTTAACTTTTTTATTAATTTATCATTATCATTATTATTATTATTTTTTTTTTTTTTCCCCTTCCCCTCCTTCCCCATTTGTCATGTGTGTGGTGCATTAAAAGATGCAAAGTATTTTGTAAACCTGCTGCCAGAGAGGGGTCGCCCCCTGACACAGGTCCACCCTTTGCTGAATGTCCTAGGCTCTGCATTAAAAGAATTATATTTATATTTATGGGATCAATTATATTTTATATTTATATCATAGTATGTAGCGTGTAATGGCATCAGCCTTGTGATGCCTTTCATTTTACCTATTTATTGCCCTCCAAAAGTCTTAAAAGAGACCGCCCAAATGTTGACATGACCTTTGCTTTTGTTATTACAAAACATACAGTCTGACACAGCGTGGCAACATGTCCTAAAGTGTGTCTCGTTCTCAGTCAATCATCCGTTAATGCAACTTCGGGAATCCCGAGTTGCATTAATCACTCAACTTTGGTGATGTGGTTTGACAGACTGCATAACAGCCACATGGTCACTGCGCGCGCCATATGGCTCAACATCAGCATCTCGTTGGCTACTTTAAAGACACATCTGTGCATTTTCATTTGTTCAATGATGTAATAAATCCTCCCGATGAAACAGGAAATGGCAGAATAGCTTCTGTGTGAGCAGGGAGGGGGGATGCATCCGCTTAGATGGAGATGTCAGGAAATGCAGATGGCTTATTTTTGACAATGCTGATGCACCACCGTCCGGCGTCCGCCTCACTGAGCCTCCACTTCTTATTCAAGTAGAGGTCAGCATTTTTACATAACTGAAATGATGCTGCTGAAAGCACAATATCCTTTACAGTCACTTCCCCAGATTGTCTCTTTTGTTTGTTTCGTGAATGTTTTTGACTGGCAGTGCACGCAGGTCCACTACAGACGGTTTGACTGTTGATTCCACCTCACCAACCTGCTTTCATGGAGAAGCTTATGCTTCATGAGCATAGCGTAAACAAGACCTGACTGCCTGTTTGTTCAGCTGTCAGTAGCTGTTTGTGATGTCATAAGGCAGGTTTCTGAATGACATCCTGTGTCACAATGCTAAAGAAAGCCGCAAATGAACAGTTTAGAGCAGTGACACAAACAAAATCGAATTTATTCATTTTTGCAAAAATTTTGCAAAACTAGCTGAATTGATGGATCAGATTTACAACTGACTGTAGGTTTTTTAGTATCTCTTCTTGTTTGTATGCACACACCTCAAACTTATAAAAAGAAGAATGTGTGAAGGTGTGAAGGAAGTGAACACAATAGGCATGTGTGTAAAATATTTCCACACAATACAGGGCTGCTGAGCTGCTTTAGTCTGTTGAGAGTTCAGTTTAGTTCATGGGGAAAAGAAGACACAAAGTCCAATTAAGGCCTAACATGTTGGAATCCAGAGCTTCTATGTTAAAAACAAGATAATCTTTAAATATTGACTACTTAAGAGAACTACAATTGTACAGTTTTTTGCAAATAAGCAGTCTGTTGCTCTTAATGCCAGATTATTGTGGGATTGACTCAGACATCTGGCACAAGGAGCTGAGTAAACTGTCCAATGTTTGCCTGTTCTTGATTCAGCAAGAGTAGAGGGAGACTCAGGATTTGAACAGGGACTGTGTTTTCTTATTTTCTTCTGATTTTGAGCACCCCTTCAGTCAGCACATTTACTGTTTGATTATGGGACAGTCACGTGAGTCACACCGATTGAGGGGCTCCAAGGTTG
The DNA here is from genome assembly GCF_902500255.1 of Thalassophryne amazonica. Taxonomy (NCBI): domain Eukaryota; kingdom Metazoa; phylum Chordata; class Actinopteri; order Batrachoidiformes; family Batrachoididae; genus Thalassophryne; species Thalassophryne amazonica. The sequence continues at coordinate 20,300,948 of NC_047119.1, forward strand.
ATGGTGCACCTACTGGGTTGTTAGCGTCGAGATAATCATGCACAAATGTGTAATATTGCAAATGAAAGGTTCATTGTGTTTAATAAAGTCACCCCGTCAGAGGCCTAATGACAACTAAGTACAGTACAGACCTTGAAACCATTGGTGCAGGTTTTTATCTCCACATTCTATAGTGAATGAGTGTCTACGACTCCCAGTGGACAGCATGCCAATCTGATGTAAGTTACTTCCCCAACCAAGACTGGTAACTAATTACAACGACTGAGACGTATCAGATGAAATGCCTTATTCAAGAACGGATAGCATGACTGAGAATCAGATCTACAAATTAGTCACCCAACTTCTCTCCTACTCAGCTACATACTGACCAGAAGTTGCGCAGGATCATTTCTGAGCTAGCTACAGCACATACCAAATAGCTAAGCTAACACAGAGAGACACTGGCTGTATCCCAATTGAGCCCAATGCCCGTTTACTTCATTAGTGGTGTGACTAGGTTGTCCCATTTCAAAGGCTGCTTGTGAAATGGCTGACATTCACAGCCTTCTGTTCCCCACAAATGAAGAATACATCTGGTGGGTCCTTCACAGCTCAAAACAATCCCATGTATAATTGCATGGGTTTTTTTTTCTTCTTCAAAGAAAAAAATGTTGGTAAATTTTAGAAAAAGACATTTTTAGGCTTTGTATGTACAGTTGTAATTGAGTAATATTTATAAATAAGACAATTAAGTTCTTTAAAAAGATTACTAAACTATGAGTTAGGCACACTATGCTAGCTTTGAGTAGCAGCTGTCCAGGTTGCCAGGCAACAAGAGGTAGGGGCACACACACTCAGGAGCGCCACTAGCTTAGCTTATGGCAAGATAAAAATTGGACGCTCTCATTATGGCCGAACAACTCTCCAGTTTCTGAGTATTCTGTGTTAGTACGCGCCCGCGGCTGATGTGCTTGACGAATTCCTGAGCAAAAAGTAGTTCCCAGATCATCTACATTAATTCTAAAATTTACCAGTAATAAATTATAAAGATAATTGAAGTTTTAAGAATGGCCATAATAAATATTTAAGAAAGTTTATGAGCAACTTCACCTGTTATTGCTCAAGCACATTGTAAACATTGACACGATGGAGTTCAGAAAGATACAATTGGAATGGTTTGATTACCATTTGCAGTTGGCAATGAAAGACTTGGGTGTTAACTTCATGTTAAAGTCAGAACAAGAAGCTGCACTGAAAGAGATCTATCTGGGACAAAGAGACACATTTTGTGTGTTGTCACTCCAACGAGAGTAACACTCTGAGCAGAGTGACAAAAGTAGTCCGGCAAGCTCAATCTGTGGGTGCGAGCTATCCCACAGTTCCATAATAGCAGAAATGTTGGTCCAATGAGAGCGGCACTCTGAGCAGGGTGAGGGGCACATACTCTCACGAGCGCTACTAGCTTAGTTTATGGCAAGCTAAAAGTAGACGCTCTCGTTTTGGCCGAACAACTATACAGTTTTTGTGTATTCTGTGTTAGTACGCACCCACAGCTGACGTGCTTGATGAATTCCTGCGCAAAAAGTAGTTCCCAAACAATGCTGTATTTGCGATGACAGGGTAATGGGTAACAAAAACGTAAAGAGTGCATTTGGCACAATAATTTGTATATCTCGTGTGTTTTTACACCTAAATGATTGTAAGTCAATATACTCACACTCATCCAGCAGCATCTTCTCATGTCAGCAAATTCAGAGCTGGGTCAGGCGAAAGGAGCCCGGCGAGTTATCCCACAATCCCAAAATAGCAGAGATGTTGCTCCAACGAGAGCAGCACACTGAGCAGGGTGATGGGGCAGTGAATGACGCAACAGCAAAACATTCCATGGGCTGGACCGTCTCATTCCATAACAGTTTGTTCCGGCCTCCACTGAGTTTGAAGGACTGAGGCCTTAAGAGTTTTGTGGGACACAGCACTTAGAAGGATGCAGACCCTGATTTGGGACACAGCTAGCATTGTGACTGGGTCATATTTGCAAGCTATAATGGTGTTTTCTGCGCAGTTTCTACTTCAATGGAGCAGAATTTTATAAAATTAACTGATATATCATGGTGCGCTAATATGGCAATAAGTGTCATATGCTAATGGGAGGCACTGTAAAGAGTAGGCTGCAATATGTAGTTAGCTACCTGGTATATAGCATGGGCACTACCAATAATAAGAACAGTTACATCAAAGACACGTGTTTGTACCCTCCAGTACTGTCCCCCCGCCCCACTGACTACAAATCATACTGAGCTGTTTTTAGAACAGTTTATTAGGGAACAGTTTTAGTAAATCAGACCATGTGTCATGGCTATATGACCAAGAGTAATTGCTGGTAGTTACGCCTCACTTTACATTTTGGAAAAGTAGATTAGTAGTGGGTAAACAATAAGTGGGTGTTTGAACTGATCGCACGTGATATTCACTTACTGTAGTATATATCATGTTATAGTTAACTGTATGAATATTTATTTTGCCAAAAGGAGCAGTGCAAACCACAATAGCACACAGTCCCATTTGAGTGACTGAACTCTGTAAATCCTGCATTGGAGCAAACCTCTGACCTCTGGAAGGACATGAGCAAGAAGAAAGAGAAATTTCCGGTGGGGTTCAATAAAGTATCACAATATTGCATTACATTGTTTCACACACACACACACACACACACCAGTCTCTGAATATCCCACTTATCAGCATTTTTTGAGTATCACTGATCAGTCACTTTCATACAGGAACCAAGCTGTTTTTTTTTTTTTTTTTACAAGAGTCTATAAAACAAAGGGGGGAAAACAGCTTTTCTTGTTATTTGTCACTGTATTATTATTTCCAACAAGCAGTGCTAATAAACATTTTTTTAAACATACATTTGGGGAGTAGGTCTGCAACATAAGTGCAATATAGCTCATTTTCAATGTGTTTTCTCAGAAAGTAGAAGTAATATAAAGGCCCTAAAGCCCATGCTTATCCCTGATATTGAAGCAGGTCGTGGTTGAGAATGTACGACTTCCTAGATGAGATGCCACTTCATTTTAAGTTACTTCCTAGGCCGAAACCAGTACCCTTTAACAGCTGGGTGTGCAATGACAATGCAACCGATGGTTCTTGTCCACGGACTCAGACGTGTATACAGTAGTGTTCAGAATAATAGTAGTGCTATGTGACTAAAAGATTAATCCAGGTTTTGAGTATATTTGTTATTGTTACATGGGAAACAAGGTACCAGTAGATTCAGTAGATTCTCACAAATCCAACAAGACCAAGCAGTCATGATATGCACACTCTTAAGGCTATGAAATTGGGCTATTAGTACAAAAAAGTAGAAAAGGGGGTGTTCACAATAATAGTAGTGTGGCATTCAGTCAGTGAGTTTGTCAATTTTGTGGAACAAACAGGTGTGAATCAGGTGTCCCCTATTTAAGGATGAACCCAGCACCTGTTGAACATGCTTTTCTCTTTGAAAGCCTGAGGAAAATGGGATGTTCAAGACAATGTTCAGAAGAACAGCATAGTTTGATTAAAAAGTTGATTGGAGAGGGGAAAACGTATACGCAGGTGCAAAAAATTGTAGGCTGTTCATCTACAATGATCTCCAATGCTTTAAAATGGACAAAAAACAGAGACGTGTGGGAGAAAATGGAAAACAACCATCAAAATGGATAGAAGAATAACCAGAATGGCAAAGGCTCACCCATTGATCAGCTCCAGGATGATCAAAGACAGTCTGGAGTTACCTGTAAGTGCTGTGACAGTTAGAAGATGCCTGTGTGAAGCTAATTTATTTGCAAGAATCCCCCGCAAAGTCCCTCTGTTGAATAAAAGATGTGCAGAAGAGGTTACAATTTGCCAAAGAACACATCAACTGGCCTAAAGAGAAATGGAGGAATATTTTGTGGACTGATGAGAGTAAAATTGTTCTTTTTGGGTCCAAGGGCAGCAGACAGTTTGTGAGACGACCCCCAAATTCTGAATTCAAGCCACAGTTCACGGTGAAGACAGTGAAGCATGGTGGTGCAAGCATCATGATATGGGCATGTTTCTCCTACTATGGTGTTGGGCCTATATATCGCATACCAGGTATCATGGGATCAGTTTGGATATGTCAAAATACTTGAAGAGGTCATGTTGCCTTATGCTGAAGAGGACATGCCCTTGAAATGGGTGTTTCAACAGGACAGTGACCTCAAGCACACTAGTCAATGATGGGAACAATCTTGTCCCTGGATTACTGAAGCATATGAACGTGGATGAGAGTCAACTCCCCCTGAATGGATAACTAGCCACATTGCCGTTTACTTCCAATGCCAAGACCAGTACCTTATCTCCCGCTGGTGGATGTGCCACAATATAATTGAAGGATCATTTATCCAAAGATACAGATAAGTAAGTAATATATAAGTCTTTATACCGACCCATGGGATGGTGGTTTATCCCCAGATTTCCATCGTTGTGATGCACTTGATAGTCTACAACTCCACCTAGATGGGAAACCACTCAATCTCAGAGTGCTTCCCCACCCAAGGACCAGTACTATTGTAGAGCTGGGTGGATTGGCAACACCCAGAAAGTAAGGTCCTATACAAGGCCCTGAGGCTGTGTGTTCAACTTTAGATGCTTAGAGCACGAAGTTGGTTGAAAGTTCAGTTCCTTCTGGCTGGGTCGTGATCCCATTAGACGTACTTCCCAAGGGAAAGACCGTATAATTTAAAACTAATGGACTGGCCAAGTTAAGGTAGGATTTTTGTCCAAGGGCACAGACAGGTAAGGAAGGCAAGTTCCTATTCAGGTACTGTTGGCCAGTACTTATTCCACATTCCTGTAGTGTGAAGCACGATTGGGACATCAAATCAATCATCACAGGTTACTTTCCCCAGCCAGGCTGGTACCAAGGTGGATTGGGGACAGTGCAGATGATGCCACTTCCTTGTTTGTGTCTTTGGACACAAACAGGAAGTGTGACTGGGAGTCAAGCCCAAGTCCTCATATTGGTAGCCCAACTAATTCTCCTGCAGAACTACCTGTTCTGGACAGGTTCCAGGAAATATACATCAAACCGAGTGCCTTGTGGATTCATTTTTTGCCCTTGATGTTATGTACTGTTACTCTAAGGCCGTTCACCATCACCCTGTGCGAGTGATAATTTAATAATAGCTACTAGAAGCATTGGCATTAACAAAATGACATTATATCCTTTCGTGATTTATTTGCAAAACAAAAGCTTATGTTGTCTGACAGATGGTTCAGGATTCCACAGCTTAGACTTACCAGGCCGCAGAGGGTCATTTACTCTTCATCCATACGCCGTTTTCTACATATCAGTGTGTTTTGTTAGCCAGTCTGACTCCTGCCTGCTGCAGCTTCCATGTGGTGTGATGACCATATGCCTGACTCTGCTTTGTATGTAACGGTCCCAAATGTTCCGCAGTCTGTTCACATCACTGTCCTGATGATACACCGAATAGAAAACGAGGGGGAATCGTATTATCATTAATACGGTTATGAGAACTACAACAAAAACTCAGTTCATAAGGGATTTGCTTTAATCTGGATGGTTTTAATGACAGGGGGATTATTTACTGTTATGCAGGAGGCTTTAGGTGTCACATGTCCATGGAGGGGATTCAACATCAAAAGGAAACCTCCATTTGCCCTCTAACAGAACAGATTACAATTTTTTTAATAATGACTGATTGACATGAAATGACTGGGGTTTGTCCATCTACACTTTGACTGTGTAGCAAAACACAAACACTCTTGCAAACCAGTATATCTACGTAGATTATACAGTAGTGTTCAGAATAATAGTAGTGCTATGTGACTAAAAGATTAATCCAGGTTTTGAGTATATTTCTTATTGTTACATGGGAAACAAGGTACCAGTAGATTCAGTAGATTCTCACAAATCCAACAAGACCAAGCATTCATGATATGCACACTCTTAAGGATATGAAATTGGGCTATTAGTAAAAAAAAAAAGTAGAAAAGGAGGTGTTCACAATAATAGTAGCATCTGCTGTTGACGCTACAAACTCAAAACTATTATGTTCAAACTGTTTTTTTTTTTTTAGCAATCCTGTGAATCACTAAACTAGTATTTAGTTGTATAACCACATTTTTTAATGATTTCTTCACATCTGCGAGGCATTAATTTTGTTGGTTTGGAACCAAGATTTTGCTCATTTACTAGTGTGCTTGGGGTCATTGTCTTGTTGAAACACCCATTTCAAGGGCATGTCCTCTTCAGCATAAGGCAACATGACCTCCTCAAGTATTTTGACATATCCAAACTGATCCATGATACCTGATATGCGATATATAGACCCAACACCATAGTAGGAGAAACATGCCCATATCATGATGCTTACACCACCATGCTTCACTGTCTTCACTGTGAACTGTGGCTTGAATTCAGAGTTTGGGGGTCATCTCACAAACTGTCTGCAGCCCTTGGACCCAAAAAGAACAATTTTACTCTCATCAGTTCACAAAATATTCCTCCATTTCTCTTTAGGCCAGTTGATGTGTTCTTTGGCAAATTGTAACCTCTTCTGCACATGTCTTTTATTTAACAGAGGGACTTTGCGGGGGATTCTTGCAAATAAATTAGTTTCACACAGGCGTCTTCTAACTGCCACAGCACATACAGGTAACTCCAGACTGCCTTTGATCATCTTGGGGCTGATCAGTGGGTGAGCCTTTGCCATTCTGGTTATTCTTCTATCCATTTTGATGGTTGTTTTCCATTTTCTTCCATGCGTCTCTGTTTTCTTTTCTTCTTTTTTTTGTCCATTTTAAAGCATTGGAGGTCATTGTAGATGAACAGCCTATAATTTTTTTCACCTGCGTATAAGTTTTCCCCTCTCCAATCAACTTTTTAATTAAACTACACTGTTCTTCTGAACAATGTCTTGAATGTCCCATTTCCCTCAGGCTTTTAAAGAGAAAAGCATGTTCAACAGGTGCTGGCTTCATCCTTAAATAGGGGACACCTGATTCACACCTGTTCATTCCACAAAATTGAAGAACTCATTAACTGAATGCTACACTACTATTATTGTGAACACCCCCTTTTCTAATTTTTTTTACTAATAGCCCAATTTCATAGCCTTAAGAGTGTGCATATCATGACTGCTTGGTCTTGTTGGACTACTATTATTCTGAACACTACTGTATATACACACACTATTGAAGATCTCCGGTTTGCAGTGACATATACCATCTTCTATTGGCGTGCCAACCTTGGTTCATACAACACATCCATCTGTACTCACATTTTGGACAGATTGCCCAACATGCTTCCAACATCCTGCCATGGATTAAAGCTGGTTGATTAGCTCAAGGCATTTCTATGTAAGTAAATCTGTGCCATCAGAGTTTGAATTTTTAAAAGGTAGAATTTTTTTTAGCATCAAAATCATAGTTTGAAGTTGAATTTCTAAGGTTGAATTTGTTTCACATCAAAATATTCAGTCTCAAAAACTTCAATCAAAAAAAAAAAAAAATTCAACCTCAAAAAACAAAAGCAGGGAGAAGCAATTGATCCCTGTCTCAATCATCCAACATTCAGCAATTATCACGTAGTCGTCTTCTTCTTTCGATTTGGTCTCTAGTCACATGACCAATGGAACAAACATGATTGGCTGATGTTGGATCATTGAGACAGGGATCAATTGCTTCTCCCTGCTTTTCAATTTTTTGAAGTTGAATTTTTTTTTTAGGTTGAATTTTTTTAAGGCTGAATATTTTAATGCTAAAAAAATTTTCAACCTTAGAAATTCAACTTCAAACTCTGATGGCACAGATTTACTTCCATACATTTCTTACTCTGATATTGCTTATGATGTTAATGAATTGTGGCCAGACCCAGCTTGGCAGCAAGATGCAGCCTGACTTTTATTTATGGCAATTTTCCCTCAAACGCTAAGGCAAAACTGTTAAACATGTATACCTTTACTGGTATTTGAGAAGGTGGTGTCCTATCAGTTAAACCTGTGGTGGATCTCAGATTTTTACAAGTCAGGGGCCAATAAGGGCCACATTTTACACAGTACATTCAGTAAGGTGTGTACATTTCACCAGTCATTCCTTTGTCATTGGCTAAATTTTCAGATTTGAGGAAAAATTGTTGAATATATTTTGCAAATTGTTCCTTATCCAAAGATTTCATGTCACCTTAAAAAGCAGTTTGGTCAAAAGCAAAGTTGTTTCTAAATTTCGAAGGCTGCATTGTGCAAAAAGCCAGCTTTCCAAGACTGCAGTGCAGTCTCAACACACTCGATGGCATGAAGTGGTAGGACACAAATGCAGAATTCAGAAATCAGCGTTACAGAGTTTAATGTCAGTCCAGGCAGGGTTCGGTACACAAAAGGCAGGCCAATAAAAGCAACAGTAGTCAAAGCATGAGCAGAGACAGGATCCAAAGAACAGACAGACAGGTCAATATACAAGTAAGCAAAACAAGACTGGAATACTCAGAAGGCAAACACTTGAAAGGTACAAGGCAAAACAATCTCACAACTGGAAGAGGAAAAGGGAGTGTCTAATATAGGAGGAGTGATAATGAGGAAATGCAGGACAGGTGTGTGAGGAAGATTCAGGAATTCAGGATTCAGGGTGTGGCAAGCCGGAAGAGAGGACAAGAGGGACACGCCCTACACCAAGCACCTGACACCAGACAAGAGAAGTCCCTCTACCAACACCCAAGCACAAAAAAGAACAACAGAGAGAAAATACACAACCACAATACACACTCAATCATGACAAATCTTGGTAGTGGGCCTAACCTGGCGTTTCATCATCATTTTTCAATACTTAGAAATATTACTTATTTATAATTGTACATATGGAACCCAAAATTGTCCTTTTGTTCTTGGTGGTGTTTTCCTTTTTTTAATCTACCAGCAACACCGGGCAGGTTTGTGACTAGAGGATTCTGGGTTTAATTTAATTTATTTAATTTATATAGCGTCAGATCACAACAAAGTTGCCTCAAGGCGCTTCACACAAGTAATGTGTAACCTTACCAACCCCCAGAGAAAGCACACAGGTGACAGTGGTAAGAAAAAACTTCCTCTTATGATTTGAGGAAGAAAACCTCAAGCAGACCAGACTCAAAGGGGCAACCCTCTGCTTGGGCCGTGCTACCGACACAATTGACAAAACAATTTACAAAACAATATACAGGAGAGAAAAAACAGGGACTGTTGACATGAGTTTTCTATTGACAGGAGCTCCACTTATGCTCCATTCACAGCCTTATAGGGAGAAGAAACGATCAACAGTTATGATGAATCTGACTTCAGAAATCGAATCTACGTATCTGAATCGACCTAAGCACAAGTTTTCACATCTTAAATGTAAATAACGGCGGAGAAGTCTCCAGAGAATCGACAGTGATTACAAGAGCAGAGCATGCATTTTCCACTGCAGCTGCAGCGGTCCAACCTTTCAAGATGGCGGGCCCGCGATCCGCTTAGGAGCAGGCTCGACCCGATCTAGTATGTCTGTGGTTGCAGACACACAACAGACAGGAACTAACATGTATGATTTTAGGGTTTACAAATGCTTTTGACTAAAACTTTACTCAATTTACCAGCAAAAAAAAAAATGTTAGCAGACTGAAAGTTAGCAGAACTAAATTTGCGGAAGCTAATTGGTCCGCTGATGGTTTTCAAAGTTAGCTGAAAAGCTAATCTGCTAATGAAAATGTTAGCATCGCTAGTAATGATTAGCAGATTAGCGGAACTGTGCCCACCGCTGGCAAAAAGCCACCTGACTGGACTTTGTGAATTGGAATTTTTCACCATTTTATTTCAGTGGCAGGTTTGTCCAGACATTGCTTGTTGATTACGTCTTCTCCAGTAGCTCTCCACTGTCATCAGTCCAAATTATTTTGCTTGGTCACTGTGTCCATGCGTGTGAGTGTTTGTGTTTACTCAGTATCTGATTAGGTGCTCTGGTATGTTGGTGAAAGAGCTTCCAGGGAGACCAAACGGGAACTGTGAGTCAGGGGCCAATAAGGGCCACATTTTACACAGTACATTCAGTAAGGTGTGTACATTTCACCAGTCATTCCTTTGTCATTGGCTAAATTTTCAGATTTGAGGAAAAATTGTTGAATATATTTTGCAAATTGTTCCTTATCCAAAGATTTCATGTCACCTTAAAAAGCAGTTTGGTCAAAAGCAAAGTTGTTTCTAAATTTCGAAGGCTGCATTGTGCAAAAAAGCCAGCTTTCCAAGACTGCAGTGCAGTCTCAACACACTCGATGGCATGAAGTGGTAGGACACAAATGCAGAATTCAGAAATCAGCGTTACAGAGTTTAATGTCAGTCCAGGCAGGGTTCGGTACACAAAAAGGCAGGCCAATAAAAGCAACAGTAGTCAAAGCATGAGCAGAGACAGGATCCAAAGAACAGACAGACAGGTCAATATACAAGTAAGCAAAACAAGACTGGAATACTCAGAAGGCAAACACTTGAAAGGTACAAGGCAAAACAATCTCACAACTGGAAGAGGAAAAGGGAGTGTCTAATATAGGAGGAGTGATAATGAGGAAATGCAGGACAGGTGTGTGAGGAAGATTCAGGAATTCAGGATTCAGGGTGTGGCAAGCCGGAAGAGAGGACAAGAGGGACACGCCCTACACCAAGCACCTGACACCAGACAAGAGAAGTCCCTCTACCAACACCCAAGCACAAAAAAGAACAACAGAGAGAAAATACACAACCACAATACACACTCAATCATGACAAATCTTGGTAGTGGGCCTAACCTGGCGTTTCATCATCATTTTTCAATACTTAGAAATATTACTTATTTATAATTGTACATATGGAACCCAAATTGTCCTTTTGTTCTTGGTGGTGTTTCCTTTTTTTAATCTACCAGCAACACCGGGCAGGTTTGTGACTAGAGGATTCTGGGTTTAATTTAATTTATTTAATTTATATAGCGTCAGATCACAACAAGTTGCCTCAAGGCGCTTCACACAAGTAATGTGTAACCTTACCAACCCCCAGAGGAAAGCACACAGGTGACAGTGGTAAGAAAAACTTCCTCTTATGATTTGAGGAAGAAACCTCAAGCATGACCAGACTCAAGGGGCAACCCTCTGCTTGGGCCGTGCTACCGACACAATTGACAAAACAATTTACAAAACAAATATACAGGAGAGAAAAAACAGAGGACTGTTGACATGAGTTTTCTATTGACAGGAGCTCCACTTTATTGCTCCATTCACAAGCCTTATAGGGAGAAACGATCAACAGTTATGATGAATCTGACTTCAGAAATCGAATCTACGTATCTGAATCGACCTAAGCACAAGTTTTCACATCTTAAATGTAAATAACGGCGGAGAAGTCTGCCAGAGAATCGACAGTGATTACAAGAGCAGAGCATGCATTTTCCACTGACAGCTGCAGCGGTCCAACCTTTCAAGATGGCGGGCCCGCGATCCGCTTAGGAGCAGGCTCGACCCGATCTAGTATGTCTGTGGTTGCAGACACACAACAGACAGGAACTAACATGTATGATTTTAGGGTTTACAAATGCTTTTGACTAAAACTTTACTCAATTTACCAGCAAAAAAAAAAAAATGTTAGCAGACTGAAAGTTAGCAGAACTAAATTTTGCGGAAGCTAATTGGTCCGCTGATGGTTTTCAAAGTTAGCTGAAAAGCTAATCTGCTAATGAAAATGTTAGCGTCGCTAGTTAATGATTAGCAGATTAGCGGAACTGTGCCCACCGCTGGCAAAAAGCCACCTGACTGGACTTTGTGAATTGGAATTTTTCACCATTTTATTTCAGTGGCAGGTTTGTCCAGACATTGCTTGTTGATTACGTCTTCTCCAGTAGCTCTCCACTGTCATCAGTCCCAAATTATTTTGCTTGGTCACTGTGTCCCATGCGTGTGAGTGTTTGTGTTTACTCAGTATCTGATTAGGTGCTCTGGTATGTTGGTGAAAGAGCTTCCAGGGAGACCAAACGGGAACTGTGATTAGAATGCAAAGGCTGCTCTTCTCTTGCTTTGTCTCTGTCTGTGTCTGCACACCCTGTTTGTCTCCAGATCTCATAAACACATGCACACAACACCAGAGGGCCCTTTCCGGCTTTGATGAAAATATTGCATGAAACAACCTTTGCATAATTAGGATAAATATGTGAAAAGAAAAAACAACCAACAAATTTGTTTCTGACCTCCCCTCCAGAGCTTTTCACCTTGTTCAAATCCTGCATGAAAATACAAAGTTTTCCATCCCATATGAATGAATTAACCATCCTGTTTCGAACCCACATGAAGCAACGGTGGCTTGGATGGTCACTGGACCTCGGATTTGGAAATGAAGGAAACTTACAGACAGGCTCATTTTAGGATCCAAGGAACTTCAACTGCACCTGCTCCTAATTTCCATCATACATGTGATGATAAGATTATTCCCTGCAAGAATCCCACACTGTAAAACAAAATTGTGTTTTCTGTCGGTGCCAAAATAATGCTGCAAGAACACTGTAAACCTCTAGAGAACAACCTGTAAATTTTACAGTAGAAAACAGTTCTAATTTACAAAATTATGTTACTTAAATATTTACATTTTACACCTGCAAATCCCACTGCATGATCATGTTGTTTTTAAACTAATTATTTCTGAAAATGGCATCTTATTGTACATTTAGGGAATAACCCCCTTGTGTCTGATGATTTGTGGACATTAATGCTGGATTTTATGGTTACAAATATCTGTTTTACCGGTGACGCATTAGCAAAGCTGGGAAAACGGATATTTGTATAAAATCCAGCCTTAACGTCCGCAAATCATCAGACACAAGGGGGTTATTCCCATTCTAATCCAATTCCATCATTTGCATTGTTTATTTTTCTGTAATTAATTCAACCTGGATCCATGTTTTAGTGAAACACCGCTTCACCACCGAAGGCTACGTCTAAACCCGCATAACCATGTAGTTACGCAGACCGTAGTTTGAGGGAAATGCTGCTAGATTCCGGTGCTGAGTCATCAAATAATCACAGTTAGTATTGTATTTATCGGTTATCACAGCAGTAATTGCAATATTTATATCGGTCGGCAAAGCTTACCGTAGCAATAACGTCTTCATGCCGAACTGGAAATTCTGTGAGCAGAACCACAGATTTCTCCATCTGGTCATTTGCATTGCGTAATTCTGTATTAGAATCCACATCAATACTTTTGCACAATAGATTAAATTCACCCATTCTGCATGGTCGTTGCTCCACAGTTTCTCTCGCTGTCATCTGACAGCGCCATTATTGACATCTGCATAGCAACGCGGTCCAGATGCGGCATAACACATCAAATGCGAAATTGTTGAATATTTTGCCACCGACAACGCTATATTTTATGGTTGGAAATCTCACAGGATTAAACCAATCAGATTTGCGGAACAAATGTATTTGGATTAGAATGAGTCTTATTCAATAAGATTTTGTTGGGGTTTGCCCATTTTACTTTGAACACCCACAGGAGGTTTGGTGTGGGATCCACATGTTGATTTGGTTTTTCAACAAAACTCCAGTGGCTACAAGTACAGTATCATGCTTAACTGTCATGATGTCATACAAAACACTTCCGAACATGCAATATCTTCAAAATTAAGAGAGCTGCAACAATGATTTCTTGCCAACAATACAATGCCAATACCCAGTATGCAATACTATCTGCTGGATTATATCGAGTGTCATATGATGACATCATCATGATTTATATGCATTACAGATCATCCCTCTAACGCTGCTAGTTTTCGGATTACTGAGAAAATGCGATTTTTTGGATTGTATTATGTCAACATTATGGCATGTGTGATGTTACAGGGCCATCCAAAAGTATTGGGCCCCTTAGTATTTCACAAATTTTAAGTTGTTTGTGCAATTTCAAACACAGAAATTAAATCAGGCTTCTCAAATAAACATTTCTAAAACTGTCTTCCTTAATCTCAAACTCAAAGCAAATCTCTACAACTTGATATAAATAATTAAAAATATAAAACCCAAGATGATGGGTTGCATAAGTAATGGAACGCTTTGGTGTAATACCTGTAAATAATCAGTTTTATTGCCAGTTATCATCAGACAAGTCAGGAGATGGATACATGAACTTTTCCAGTCACTGAATATGTCTTGGACTTTATTTACATCAATTATACAGAAATACAGAGGAGAGGATTTTTGTAAAAAGAAGACCTGAAAGTTAAGCTCCAATTTTCCAGAAGGTACATCTGAGATGCAAGCCTAGATCTGTTGTTTTGTGAAAGAAAATCATTCTCTGCTCCACTTCATCATGAAGCTGTATACAGGACACAAAATGCAAACATGCACTATGCACAATTTCTCCAATCACAGCCATAGATGCCTGTAACGTCTTGTGGGTTGTCTGGGTGTCTTGGTGGCTTTCCTCACGCTTCTCCTTCTTGCACAATCACTCAGTTTTTTACGAACAATCTAGTCCATACAGATTTACCACAGAGTGCCATACTGTATTTCTTCATAATTGATGTAAATAAAGTTAAAGACATATTTAGTGACTTGGAAATGTTCATGTATCCATCCCCTGACTTGTCTGAAGAAAACTGGCAATAAAACTGATAATTACAGGTATTATACCAAAGGGCCCATTACTTATGCCCATCATCTTGGCTTTTATCGTTTAAATTAATTTATATCCAGTTGTAGAGATTTACTTAGAGTTTGATATTAATGAAGATAATTTTAGAAATTTCATATTGAAAAGCCTGATTTACTTTTGGTATTTGAAATGCCATAAACAAACTAAAATATGTGAAAACCAAGGGGCTCAATATGGGCACTGTATGTATGACCGAGCATAGACATCTGTTGATGAACTCATATGCACTTGAAGATCATCCTTTGTTTTGAGGTTATTGTGGAAAAATGTGTGTTTAAAAAAACAAAATATACTTGTGTCATAGTCCAGGACTGGGCTACCTAAGTTCAAAGTACAACTAAAATTCAATAAACCGAATTGAAATTTCATTGAGTCATTCTCAATTCAAATGCTGAATTTTGCCCAGTGTGTTAATAAATGAGTATTTTTGAACTTGTGAATCTGTTGTGATCAACTCAGTCATAATTTCTCTGTCACTGCTGCATAGATGTAGAGATGGCAAGGGGTGAGAACTTTCACATATTTTCATGCTATGATTGATAGTCCACCATGAAAGATAGGCTTGGTCGAGGGATGCCTCTGTCTATTCACCACATCTGTAGGATGGAGGTTTCTGTTCGCTGCATTGCAATGAATGCATGATGCCTCTTCTTCAAAGAGGAGGTGGGAGCGCCGGCTCTGATCTCCTCTCAGTATTCACGTTTGTAGCGGCGAACAAGTCTGTCTACCCTTCACAGGAGTTCTTTCTAAATGTGAGACAGCTGCTCTGCTGCAGAATCACTGGATTGGCATTTGAAATTAGACCGAGTTGCTGTTTTGAAACTCTCTGATGGGAGTTTAAAACACAGCAGTTCCTGCTAAAATATCAAGTATGATATGTACCTGTGACTAAGTAATCTGCTTTTCCCACAATGCAGCCAGTGGGCAAGACGTGTCACTATGTGTGGTCAGTCAGTCAGTCAGTCAGTCAGTCATGCAACCATTTCACAGTGAGCAAGACTACTTGAGTTCTATTGGACTGATTGTCACCAAATGTGGTATATGCATTGGTGACCCAAAGAATCAGAAATATTTTCAATTCAGTTTCAATTTAATTCAATTTATTTAATTTATATAGGGCCAAATCACAAGCTGCCTCAAGGCGCGTCACACAAGTAAGGTCTAACCTTGCCAACCCCTAGAATAAGCACACAGGCGACAGTGGTAAGGAAAAACTCACTCTGATGATTTGAGGAAGAAACCTCAAGCAGACCAGACTCAAAGGGGTTACCCACTGCTTGTACCATGCTACCGACACAAGTAATACAAATACACAGGAATTTTCTGAGTCATGGTGGTGTCCAGGATGGGAGGCTTGCAGAAGAAGACACCCACTCCCACTTCTGGGTGGAGCCGCACCTCAAACAGAGAGAAAAAAAACCCCAGAATCAGGCGGCAGAAAGACGACAAAATTTAGTGACAAATATCAAAAGGTCAAGGTCATTGGAGTGTACATTGTTAAAAAATTTATGAGCACAGTAATTTATTTTTTTAACTGCAGAATTGAAACCAAACTTGGTATGTGTGTTAAGGATATTGGCCCCAAGAAGCCTACCGGAGTTGGGAGCAAAAGGTTAAAGGTCAAGATCACTGGAGCATGCTTTGAGTAAATTTTGTGAGTGTAATAACTTCTCTCCAATTTGCCTGATTTTCACCAAATGTGGTATGTGTGTTTGGCATGGTGGCCCCAAGAGGCCTACTGATGTTAGGGTCAAAAGGTCAAAGGTTAAAATCATTTAACTGCCCTTTGTAAAAGCCTTCTGCAGAAAAGTGGCACTTGTCGATGGTAAGCTTATCAACGTTTGCCAAGGGAATGGTGTTTTTTTTTTTTTTGTGCAGACTATGCACTTCTTTAACATATTCATTGATTTAGTTTACAAAATGTGAGAAGTTCAACAAATGCAAGGCAAATATCTCATCATAATGAGGTCAGGTTTGGGAGCATGTGCTGGTGCTGTATGTCGCCATATCCACCATTCCCCAAAACTGCCTTAGGTGGATGGTTGACTGGATGGCAACCACCCAGGCACATAACCGGTCCATCCCTACCTCACAAAAGTAACCATCTATCTGCCACAGCCAAGTGAAACATGGGCGCCCCCTTGACCTTCTCCAACTGCTGGGGTCCTCAACACTGAGGGATGTCTGAACCCAAAATCCAAAGCCCAAAGGCATTTTATTTAGAATGATGTAAAGTAAATTAAAGGTTAAGTTCAGCTTACCTTACATAAACTACAGAAAATGAAAAGTGAAGGAGAAAAGGATGACATTGATTCAAATGTCTGGATGAAATTTGATCACAGGGTCAAACAGGGTAACACTGAAAGGAATATATCTGTGTTCCCTGACAAATGCTGTGCATTATATAATTAATTATATGAAAAAAGAACATACTGTGGTGCATAACACTATTAAACAGGAGCAAAGTCAAACCACTTACAGCTTCATAACTGTTTTCAAAGACGACACCACAGCTCTGAATACTGGTAGGTAGTATGACTCACATACCATTGTTTGATGTGGACAAGTACAGATTATAAATATGAATGCCTGAATATCATCTTTCCCAATTACAAATACTAAGTCACTGAGTATGTCTCTTAAATTCCAATTACATAATATGCAGTGACTTTAAACAGTTTATTATTGGTAGTACCTGTGTGTTCGTGAAGTTGCTGACACACTTAGATTGATAAAGTATAACATTAATAAGGATGTGGACACCTTGTTTAGTCCATGTCCAGATAAACAACACAATTCAGTGCCTGATGAAAATCTGAACCTTGAACCCAATGACCTTGACCATCACCTAAATGATTGACCATTGCTTGATCTTGCAAGGAAAAAACCCACCTACATGCTCGTTAGATAGTTACATTCCTACTTTAAAATTCAATGAGGCAACCTTGATCCTAATAATCATAAAATAGACCCTTTATGCAGAATGCTTGGGTGGACATTAATCTACATGACCAAGTTTGGTAGAAATTGTCCAAAGCAACTTGGGAGGAGTAGGCTGAAAAACAGACATGGACACATGACCTTAACTGTTATGTGTCGACGCGGGTTGAGGAGCGGACCTGCGTCAGACGGAACCCAGCGCTACAAATAACCAGAAAAGCGGTTCCAAAAACAATATATTTATTTCACCCGCTGTGCATAAAAAGTGTAAAAACCAAAATAGCGTCCTTCTGGTGGAGTGACTGTTGGCACGCTCTCCAGCGCCTGCAAGGATCAAAGCCCGGCGCTCCTGGACCCACTACCACCGCCAAACACCCCCCAGGTGGACACGACAAACTGACTCTCTGTGAAGCAAAGAAGAGGTGAGTAAGTCAGTAGTTACAACAATATCTTTCAAAAGACACACGCTATCAGCAACACATTCAGGTCTGTATCTTTTTTAACTTTATGCAAATGAGCAGCTTCTCACAACAGGTGGAGGATCACTCGTCCGCATGCCACAGCAGTGAGAAGCAAGCTGCACAATTCTCATCACAATTCAAGTATACTGTGTAACAAAACACCAAGTTACTATCAACAATTAGTCAAACAATTAATCACCTTTGATGTGTGCTGACAGCATGTGTCCTCACCCTTCCTTGCTTCACGGGCTCGTTGTGTCAAACCCAGGCGCGGTCCTCAGCGTCTCACAAACGAACATCACAAGGTCGAGTTCCCGGCAGTTCTGCTTGAATCACACATGCCTTAAATGCAGAACGCCATCCAATATCTGCTTCAGCTGAAAGTCTTTAAGGTTGCATGTGAGCACCAGTCACAGGTGCTACACATGATGTTGATGAGGGTGAGGATTCTTCAGCCAGCACCTTCTCCACAGACAAATCAGTTCTCATGCCACCTGAAGAGCAAAGAAAAGAAAAGAACACCAAAACATCCAGCCACACCCCCCAACACACAACACTTAACCTCAAATCCAAAGACTGAATGTTGGCAGATTTGACGTCACCTAGCCAATTCTCAAACATATCAATGTGTGCAAAGTTAAGTGAAAGAAATTAACTAAATTTTGATCTTTGAGGCCACGACCGTAACCTTGTCCAAAAACAAACTTACGGGGTGTTCTGTGGTTAACCTTCAGCAACAGACAAACATTACTCAAATTATGCTGTAGTGTGAATGAATGAATGAATGGTGACTAATTTAGATACATTTTCTGAAGGACATATACCCCTGTTTTCACCTCGAACTCAGGTTTCACCTCTCTGGTCTGTTGGTATACCCATCTCCTTTTTGCACTATCACTGAGATTTGGTGGTTTGCAGCCACCAGAGCCCTGGCATTAGTGATGCCTGATGTTCTGGCAGGAATACCAGCCTTAGGCAACTGCTAAAAGTAGCAGACCCCAGTGAGACAATACAGCAGAGTTTTCTGTCTAGACTCTAGACCATGGCATCACTTGTAATACAAGGTGGGACAAGGTGTAGATTGGAGGAACACACTGTTTGACCTCTCCTGTAAATGGCTCAAAAGTCATTGGACCCCAAATGCTGTGCCACCTCAAAGATTCCTTTAGTAAATGCCTTTTTGTCCAACTCCAGCGCCATTACAGCCCACTTTCTCAGCTCCTGATACAGTACAGAATCATTGACGGATGGATAGATTGATGGATAAATAGATTAGGTTGCTTGCCCAGCCAATGCTGATGCCATTTCTCAGCTGGGTGGGCTGGGATGATGGTGTTGTGTTTAGTCCAAGGCCACAGATGGGGTAGCTTGAAGCGATATGTATGGCTTTCAATAAGCTTTAATGCAAAAATGTTAATTATTGATTTGTAGCAACACATAAGTGTTTACCAAATTCAGGATTTTATATAGTTTCTTGATTCCACTTAAATGTCCATCGTTGGGTTGTCCATCGTTGTCCATTCTTCAATGCAAGATCAAGTACATTTAACATGCAAACATGCCTAAGACATGAATAAGTTCACAGCTCTGTTAAAATACATGCTTGCACAGAACCTGGACAGGCTATAGCCTTCAAATATTTAATTAATAATTTTAAATGGATGCACATTCCTGAACCATCCAGCAGGGAGGCAGCACAGCACATAATGCCTTCCTTTCATACAATTCTGAAATAATGCTC
The DNA here is from genome assembly GCF_902500255.1 of Thalassophryne amazonica. Lineage (NCBI taxonomy): Eukaryota > Metazoa > Chordata > Actinopteri > Batrachoidiformes > Batrachoididae > Thalassophryne > Thalassophryne amazonica. The sequence goes on from NC_047119.1 coordinate 20,320,774, forward strand.
AGGAACATGGATGTTGCAAAGTTTTTGGTATTATGCCCATTTACACAAGTTATGCACAGTTTAATTCCAGTTTTACTTTCCCGTTCTGTTCTTTATTAACTGTAAATTTTAAAAAGGATTATCCCATTACAAGGCAACATACAGTGCATCTGGAAACTATTCACAACACTTCAGTTTTTCCACATTTTGTTATGTTAGAGCTTTATCCCAAAATGGAGTAAATTCATTTTTCCCCTCAAAATTCTACTCAACACCACATAATAACAAGAAAAATGTTTTGTTGAACTTTTTTGCAAATTTGTTAAAAATAAAAAAACTAAGAAATCACATGTACACAAGTATTCACACCCTTTGCTCAATACTTTGATGTTGTTTATCCTGTATTGTCAAGGACATTCTCAGAGTTGTCCTGAAGGACACTCCTTTGATATCTTGGCTGTGTGTTTAGGGTCATTGTCCTGCTGAAAGATGAAACGCCGCCCCAGCATGAGGTCAAGAGCGCTCTGGAGCAGGTTTTCATCCAGGATGTCTCTGTACATTGCTGCATTCAGCTTTCTCTCAATCCTGACTAGTCTCTCAGTTCCTGCCACTGAAAAACATCCCCACAGCATGATGCTGCCACCACCATGCTTCACTGTAGGGACGGGGCCTGGTTTCCTCCAAACATGACGCCTGGCATTCACATCAAAGAGTTCAATCTTTGTTTCATCATTCGAAAGAATTTTGAGAGTCCTTCAGGTGCCTTTTGGCAAACTCCAGGTGGGCTGCCATGTGTCTTTTACTAAGGAGTGGCTTCTGTCTGGCCACTCTATCATACAGGCCTGATTGGTGGATTGCTGCAGAGATGGTTGTCCTTCTGGAAGGTTCTGCTGGAGCTCTGACAGAGTGACCATCGGGTTCTTGGTCACCTCCCTGACTAAGGCCCTTCTCCCCCAATTACTGAGTTTAGATGGGTGGCCAGCTCTAGGAAGAATCCTGGTGAATCCAAGCTTCTTCCATTTATGGGTGACGGAGGCCACTGTGCTCATTGGGGCCTTCAAAGCTGGAGAAATGTTTTTGTACCCTTCTCTAGATTTGCGCCGCGAGCCAGTCCTGTCTCGGAGGTCTACAGACAATTCCTTTGACATCATGCTTGGTTTGTGTTCTGACATGCACTGACAACTGTGGGACCTTATCTGTAGACAGGTGTGTGTCTTTCCAAATCATGTTCAATCAACTGAATTTAGCCCAGGTGGACTCCAATTAAGCTGCAGAAACATCGCAAGGATGATCAGTGGAAACAGGATGCACCTGAGCTCAATTGTGACTTTCATGACAAAGGCTGTGAATACTTATGTACATGTGATTTCTAATTTTTTTAAACAAATTTTTAAAAATCTGAAAAAAAAAAACCTTTTTTCACATTGTCATTATGGGATATTGGGTGTAGAATTTTGAGGAAAAATGAATTTCATCCATTTTTGAAGAAGGCTGTAACATAAAAAATCTTTAAAAAGTGCAGTGCTATGAATACTTTCTGGATGCATTCTATATCATATACCCAATGGGTGCTGACCTTGTTTGCTCTTTACTTTGGAGACGATGCATTCAGTACATCCTTGAGATGTACTGAATGCATCATCGCCAGTGAAGATGGCATTATCATTGCTAATATCTCAAAAATGCGATGTGTCAGAGTGTTTAACTTTAATGTCTCAGCATCTCAAAATTAGTGATCAACAGTGTGTCTGGGAAGGATTTGAAACCTTTGTGTCACTTGGGTGGAAGCATCTTTTGGAGATTTAGCAAAGTATCTATGTCATGTGGTTACCATTGTGCGTGTGTGTGTGTGTGTGTGTGTGTGTGTGTGTGTGTGTGTGTGTGTGTGTGTGTGTGTGTGTGTGTGTGTGTGTGTGTGTGTGTGTGTGTGTATTTGCACAAATAATTATAATATTTAAAGTCAAAATACTTCCAGAAAAATTTGGTAAAGGCTTGCACAGTTATTGGCTACATCATTTCAATCATACTCTGATTATTTATTTCAAGAAGTGACTTATGCCTCCATTATCAAATAAAAATGTCCTGAAAAAACATCACTTTACAAATTTAAAGAGAAAATCGCATTTCATCATCATGAGTTTTTTTTTTTTTTAAATTATGGAATTATTTAAAAATGTAATATTTAAACTTTTAATATTGATCCATTTACTTATTTGACAATTCCTCATTTAATTAATTCAGAGCAATTTGGAGTTCCTTGCCATCCAGCATCATCCATCAAGAGGTTTAATCATTCACTATAAACGGTTGATTGTGCCGTGACTGCTCCCAAACCACACCATGTTTGTAATGCAACTGAGACACATTCATTTCTAAATGACAATATGTCGTTTATTTTCTATATTTTAAAGGTTTATTATTTACAAACAAGATAAACAAAAATAAAACTCAAAGATTTTTGTTGACAAACACTGTTTGTCTGCATATTGTAGTAAGAAAGTTTACATTTCTTTCTTTCGTCTGTATCAAGTAACCACCCAATAGGTCATTTTCTCTAAGCCTTGGATAATATGAATGACAAGAACAATGACCATGTATAAGCGGTGCTGGAACAGCACCAAGTAGCTCGTTTTAGCTTCTCATCCTGTATGCACAACACGTATCGTATGCAAACATGAATCCTGCCACAAGAATTTGGTTAATCCTGTTCCGCGTCGGTACTTTTTGCATCTCGTTTTCGCCCTGTCAAAACAACAAGTGAAAAGAAATATAGAAATACATGTGCTGGTTTGTTGAAAGTCTCTATACTGCTAATATGCAAGCTGAACAGTATCTGTTTGTACACCCCTATAATGCCCATTCCAATATGCTCATTGTGATTGGAATAGTGAAGAAAAACAAAAAGCACATATTTGGGATGCTCTCCCTCCAAAGGCAAGTATCAAAAACAGCACAAACCAACAGTGCTGCGATCCATCTTGACTGTGTACTAGTTCCTATACACTATGGCATATTCATGAATAAGCACTCTTTGTTGTAAATAGAACAACTCCACCTCATTTAGAACCTCATACAGGATCAGGGCAGCACAAACCCTTGGAGCCATTTCTCCCCATATTAGCTCATTCAAACATCTAACCTAGATGAAAGTATCCGTACTGCTTTAAAAAAAAAAATAAATTAATAAATAAATGGAAAAAGTGCAATTTATAATAAAGACAGTGATTGATAATATTTTACTTTGGCCAGTGTCCTTCCACACATCAGTAATCAACCCAAAAAAACAGTGACTAGCTACAAAGAAAAATATAAAGGTGCTCCAAATTTGTACAATGTCTCATTGAGCATGATATTACTATAAGCCTAAAGAATGAACTTTTTAAACTGTACATGAGTTTGCTAAATATTCTCTATAGCCTGAATGAGAATGTAAGAGGAAATAAAAACCTGCCTTCAGATATTCACAATGTAAGTAATGATACCCATTCCATAAACTCAGACGTTTGGCCATCATCACTGCTTAGTTGTTCCTGTCTAAAAACACTGATGTAGGAATATATTCTTAATTAACTCTTGTGTGCAGAAGTGCCCCCGTACGCATCAACATCACACTCACAACAAAGGATGGAACATGGCTATAGTTTAGGCACAAATACTTAAGAATATCCATGTGGAAAGTCAGTGCTTCTGCTTACACACAGATAGGCAGACAGACAATGAACAAATCGTAATCTAACATTACATTTAACGTCAACATTTTGAGACAGTATCTTCTTTTTTTTTTTTTAAGTATTTGTGACAGTGCATGCTTTCATGACATTGCTGGGTGACTGTATTGGTACACTATTGACAGTAGCGACGACTTGGTTTCTTTTTTCAAAGGGCTTAGTCACTTTGAACTGATGGACATTTGAGAGTGAATACAATACTTTGTCACATTTTAATACTTGTGTGAAAGTCCCTAAAACAGATTATTAATGTATGCACATCAATACCGTAATGGGACATTTGGGTGATTGAACATTTCTGTAATAGATCAAACCTTTTCAGTTTTTTTTCTCTCTTGACCAAGTCACGATCACCTGGTTCGACCGCACGTTCCTGTCTGAACATCGGCCCTGCTCAGTTAAAAGTACCTAAGCCCACATAAATGGATTTATAGGAGACAGAAACCTTAATGCAAGTTAAGTTTTTTGTTGTTGTTGTTGTTTTCACCCTCAAACATGAGTGACTGGATACCTGAATTCTTTATCGTGCAACATAAAATTGGTACAAAAAGTCATGACATTCGTTGTGTGCTCGAAATCCTATATAGGCCCCGAGGCCCATTGGATTCCATAGCATGAAGCAGATGATGGGTGGGTAAGTTTAAACCTTACTCTTGTGAAGTGCCTTGGGGTGACGTGTACAGTGATAGTACACTCTATAAACAAATTTGAGTCTACAGCTCCCCCAAATGGGACATCAATCATGGGTTACTTCCCCAACCAAGGATAGTTCCCATTTACAGCTGGGTGGACTGAGTGCAGATGAAGTGCCCTGTCCAAAGACACAAATAAGCAGCGTGACTACGAATCAAACTCAGGTCATATTAGTAGCCCAAATCCTTACTCTATTGAGCTACCTGTCCACCACAACAGCCCCCTTATTTTTTCTATCATGGCGAACAATGCACACATAGTCAAACTGCAGACAAGCAATTTCATATATAAACAGAGGAACTCCAATGCTTCTGATGCAAACTTGAGGGGTAAAAATATTAGCCTGTTGATCAGTGAAATAAAGTTGAGATAAATCCAAAATGGCCACCAAGATGGCTGACATGAAAATATTCCAGAATTAATCCATTCCGATCGGGTGATGGATTTTATTTTCCATTTGGTGTTGTCTCAAGTCTTTTTCAAGATATAGGCAACTATTTCAATGTCCTGAATGAAGGTCATTTGAGGGTTAAGGTCCAAGCAAAAGCTCAGACGCAAAGCCACAAACTACTCTGTGTCCTTTTGGTGGCCACTTCTTTTCCTCAAAAACATTTATTTGGTGGTCCCAATTCAAGGTTATGTAGAAGGTCAAGATCAAAACAAAATGTGAGGTATAAAAACTAAAGATGGCTACCTATCTGTAGTCAAGGGGGAGGAGGTGTGTTAAAGAGATTTTAAGATGGAATGACAGACTGACAGTTGGACCCCAATGACCAACAAGTCAAGTCTTGAAATGTGTATTAATGCTGCTTGTTACAGAATCCACCACAGCACGGAACCACCCCAAGTCCTGCACAGCAACAGCCCAGTCAAACATCAAGTCCAGACCCGGCTCTTGAAAGTGACTGGCAACAACAGCCAGGTGAAATGTAGGTGTCCCTTTGGCCTTCTCTAGTTACTGGAGCTCTCAACACAGAGGCACCTGTGTGCTGGATCATGCACAGAGAAATGCACAATATGACCAAATGTTGTAGCTGATGCTCCCTCACAATGCAAGTAGTCCTCCTCCTGTTGGTCTCCCTGAGCAACCACTCATTTGACACAGTCATTCCAGTGGTACCAAGGCTCTTCCAAAGAGACCTGGCAGCAAAGATATCTACTCATTGCCTTAGGTCACTGGTTAGCACCCAAATCTCACAACCATACAGAAAGACAGGAAGCATCAGGATCCTAAAGACTTGGACCTTTATTCTTCTGCAAATATATCTGCATCTGTCAAGTGACCCCATATCTCCATAAGCTCTTCTTCAGATGCTCTTCAGGTTTTGGAAACTAGCAGCTTTGGAGCATTTACTGACCTCGACTCCGCGAATAATGCTGTGATGCTGATTGCAGCAAGAAGCAGCAAGAACCTGGATTTGATGACTTTCGATGACTTCCTGTACTCAACCATGAAAAGCGTCTGTATATCTGTATGCATTGAAAGTGTTGAACTTGTAGAGACATTCACTCGGGTTGGCCAACATATTGTGTGAAATGTTCAATTGTAGCATAATATAGTCCAAAGTGTATTTTATGAAATTATTATTAGCAGTTTAACAAATTGAACATGGCCATAATTTTCAGAGTGATTCTTATGTGGTCAGATTTCGCGTCACGCCACCCGTTGCATTAAGGTTTATGTCTTGTGAAACATGTGCTTTGTTCACCCCTTTTTTTCACATACAGATGATGCCCGTATTCCTGATAGAAGTAAGACATTGTTATGATAAAGAATGCACTACACAGTATCTGTAAATACTAGATCTACAAAACTATTTACAACACACATATAGGTAATCTTTATGTCACAGTCTATTGCATAATGGTGATAATCTTTAGTTTATAAATATTATAAATATACACAGATTTTTTTTAAGCAACATTATGTAACTTCTCAGCCATTTGAAATTCCAAGTAGAAAATAATATCATCCAGCATCCAACTTTCTCCATACTGCATTCTAGTCTTTAAAAAAAAAAAAAATGGGGAAAAAAGCAGCATTTTTATTATCTATTCCCTTTGGACCCATAAAACTGCCGTAGATGGTATGTGAGCCTCACAGCTCAGGAGATCACTGAGCACAATGTAACACTTTATTACATGGTTTGTGTTGATTGCTGAATAAAGGGTTCCATAAATTGGTATGGAATTCTTTCTATATGCTTTTTTGGGATTATTTTCCAGTGTTGGGAAAAGCTTGAATTAATTATTCCACAGTGGTGCCTAAAGATGCTTAACAGGTGAAGATAATTTCCCTCTTTTTCAATGATTAAAAAAAAATATTGTCAAAAACCAAAATGCATTACAATTAAAAAATAAAAATAAAATAACCCAACAGTTAAAAAAACTTCATACTTTGTATATATATTAATATTTCTCAGAAAGGAAGACTTGTGTTTTATACTACAGCTTTTAAATAGCCAAATATTCCAGTAGTATGTACACATTTACACACACACACACACACACACACACACACACACACACACACACACACACACACACACACACACACACACACTCACACGTGTGTGCACTCACACACATACATACACACCCACACACATACTATATATATTTCTAATATGGCGACAAAAGAAGAAATGTATCTGTAGAATATACATTCTTAAGTTTGGGGAGAAAATGTGCCTAAAATATAATACAACTGCTCGTATGTACAGGAATTCTATGAGGTTATTTCAGAAGAAAACTGGAGAGAAACAAAAAAAAAACCTGCTGAAGTTCCATCACTTTTGTCTCTTTTGTCGTATCTCCATTTAAAAAAATGATTTAAAGCGTACTGAAGTTCAAACAAAAAATAAAGAGATAAAATGTGATCATAAATTTGATGCAAAACGCACTTTTTCTTGTTCAGTCTCTGTACTGCTCAAGACAGAATCTCTTCTAGACCCGGGGGATTCCCTGTGTTGGACTGAGGATGAGGAGGCGGCAGACGGCAAAGCGGACGATGAAGCTGCCACTGCTGCTGCCACGGATGCCGCTGCCGCCGCTGCCGCTGATGAACGCACTGGAGGCAAGGCTCCCGATGACATCTGGCGGAATAAATTCATCCGCTGGGGCACTGTGGTGCGGATACCGCTCTGCAGATTCATTCCCTGGATCACCGCCGCTGCCGCTGTTGGTGGCACGATGGAGGCCAGAGAGTCTCCTGAGGCTGGGTGCGCTCTGGGCCCGAGAGATGCGTCATGCGGCAGGGACGGTTGGGAGGCCGACAAGTGTCGGACGTCTCGACTTAAGCTGCCTGGCTGGAGAGCCTGTGTGCTCTTGTGGATGTCTCCCCGCTGGGGTGAAGGGACCTGCTGCTGTTGAGGTGAATGTTGCTGCTGCTGGTGCTGCTGCGGCGGCGGCTGCTGTGTTGCAGAGGCTGTGGCTGCACTTGACACAGCGTGTTGCTGGGAAAGCTGTTGTGTGGGTAGAGATGGTTGAGCAATGGGTTGCTGAATAAGTGACAGCTGGGAGGCTGTGGGCGAGCTGTACTGGAAGCTCCGACTCCCCATTGGGGTCTGCACAGGGGGGCTGCACATGGCAGCCGTGAAGGAGCAGGGTGACATGATTGCTGCTTGCTGCTGGAGTGGGGTCTGTGAATTGGTTGAGGAGGAATTAAGGTTGCCATGAGAAATACTAGAAGCGGGGTAAACCCCCTGCGCAGCAGCCGCAGCAGCAGCGGCGGCTGCAGCTGGCAGGATGCGGGCGGCGGAGGCATTAGCGATGGCTGAAGCACTGTAGGTCAAAGGTACGGAGGACTGCTGAAGCTGATTGGTTCCAAAGGCGGTAGAGAACGGCGGCTGGGCTGGCGAGTTAATGATGGAATTTCCTGACATTGGTGTTGAGTTCATCCCGGTGACTGACTGCTTGCGGTCCACCATCATCACCATCTCCCTGTCCTGGCGGATAATCTGCTTCAATATCTCGTTCTCCTGTGTGTTGAACACGCCAGCGTTCAGATCCTTCTGAAACTTCTGTAGCAGCAATGAGTTCTTCTTCCCTGTCGGGGGTGGAGTCGGGAGACGTGAGCACACAGAGCCATAGCATGCTTACGTTGTCTTAAACCACAGGGGACACTTCAGATTACAGGACAGTAAATAATAAAGATGCAGTTTGCATGATTTTTATGACGATGATTATTATTTGCCATTTCCGGATTTTTCAAACTCAGTATTGGTTTCAGATTTTCATTCGTTAAAAAAATGATGACAAACAGTCCAGTACTGAAATGAATGCAAAAACAGTCAAGAGCTAAACAGCTACACAGAAAACCACTTCTAGTTGACACTGATAATATGGAGAAGGGTCTGGCAGCATGGAGAAGATCCCTAAGTAAACACTATGTGTGCAGGTTTACCTCAGGAAATGTAAAAAAAAAACTTTTAAAATGACTGATTATGTAGGCAGAGGTCTTACCTTAACTTTCTTCCAGTTTGGCGACACCATTGTCGACTCAGTCTATGCAATCGATTGTCCCAGAGGCTTCCCTCTTCAACAACAGGAACAGGCCTCTCATCGACAATCGACAACAAGTGCACTTTGAGGTTTTTAGCTTGGCCAGTAGGTTTCCATTGTATAGCTGTTTAGCCTTTAGCTGTTTTAGGGCTATAAATCAATGCTTGACTGTCATGGTTTTTGTCCGTAGTGAAAAGTTGAGCCCAAAAACATCTAAACTTAGGACCCAAGTTAGAAAACCCTGGAATTTTGCTTTTTAAGTTCTCGAAGTAGTAGAACAACACACAAGCTGCATCTTTCCAGCTCTACTAGGTTTTGTCATGTTGAGTATGAAATATGGACATTGACTATATTATGGGAAGCATCAGGTTTGACATATGGGAAGGACACAAAAGGAGACAAAGATTACTGAAAGTGTGAAATGACTGTGAAAACTGAAGACGGTGATGTAGACAGTGAAATGCAGCAGAATAATAATGAGTTGTGCCCACATATGGGTGTTTTTTTTAAAGAAAAGACAAAATCTTAATGTATCTATGGTCACGTTCTATTTACATCACCAGGAAAACTCTTCTAGAACACATTACATGGGAACTAATCTTTTTTTTTTCTTTATTTAAAGAAAATAAAAACAGACATACAGAGTAACATCTGCTTTTTCAAGAACTATCTTTGGGGAATAAGGGTGAAGACCAAATCAAATTTTACAAATTTGTAGTGTAACTAAAATATGTACAGTCAAGTCCCTAAGTGGTTGGACAGTGATTAAATTTTGATTCTGTACACCACCACAATGGAGTTGAAATGAATCGGTCAAGATGCGCTTGTAGTATAAACATCCAGTTTGAATTCAAAGGGTTTAACAAAAAATATTGCATTAACCATTTAGGATTTAGGCTGTAAGGATTTGGACATTTCAATTCAAATCACTTTATTTATCCACAAGGGGCAATTTCAAAAAGGCACAATAGCTTGGAAGACTTTTAAATAAATAAATAACATACACACAGTATCTAAAAATAGCTAAAAATAAAGTTTACTGCTGACACAAATCATTAATTTTACGGCCAGTGTTCTTTAGACGAGTCAGGGTATGGACATATGCGCGTTTCCAAGCCAAAGAATATGTTTTGGATTTTATTTACATAATCAATAAATACAAGCAGTGTGATACTGTAGATCTCATAAAATACCTTCAGTGACTTGAAAAAAATGTTCTGACTTGTTTAAAGAAAAGTAGCTGCAAAAGTGGTGATTTGTAGTACTTACAATCCTTATCATTAATTTGTGCAATTAACTCTGGGCTGTGAAAATGGAAGGACTGTGTATAAAAGGGACTTTAATTCTTAAAAAGATTAATGTGATATTTTTGTTAAAGCCCTTGAATTAAAGCTAAAAGTCTACACTACAAGCACAGCTTGATGATTTCATTTCAACTCCACTGTGCTTGTGCAAAAAGGCGAAACGACTAAAACTGTGCTTCTGTCCTACGACATTTGGCCCGAACTGCATGGCTTCTCTCAATGTCAACTTTACTTTCCTCAAGACAGTTTTCAGAATGCTATGATATGAATTAAGCAAATTTGTCTAATGTCAAATTCCACACAAAGCATGTAGCTGGCCTCTTTACTAAGAATGACTGCATCTAAGTCTATTTGAAGGACATATTTCCAGTAACTACGGTCGACCTTTCCATTTGTATTGACAAGCTGTGAAGTGTTCTTCATTGTAAAGAAAACAGAGAGCCGTTATAGAGTACTGTAGTCAATCAGTCATTAAGGTTTGATTGAGGTCTGTCCTTGAGGACAGTAGATTTTCTGCCCTGGTTGATTGCATTTGCTGGACTGCTTTCTTGATTCAAGGCTGCCAAGAAGCCAAGCAGTTAATTATATTCGATTTCATAGCTAAAATACTGCACGCTCATAATGGACTAGTTTTGTTGTTTTTGTTTTTTGTCCACAGCCATTTTTTCACCATCAAATTCTTAATCTGATGTTACTGAGTTTGATCACAGCAGTTACTACTGGGTTGGGTGGTTAAAAACTAACCTAGTTTTTAAAAAAGTTACTTTACTAGTTACTTTTTTAGTTACTTTATACAGTTACTTCATTAACAGCTTTATGCAGTTACTTTATTAGCAGCTGCATGCAACTTGTAACTAATAAGTAACATAGCTAATAAGGCAACTAGTAATTTAACTTGGTTACTCTTAAGATTGAGTCTAATTATTTGTTCTACAAATCTGACTGGTTAATCATGTGAGATTTGAGACCGTAAAATCCAGCATTAACAACCGCAAATCATCAGACGCAACAGGGTTATTCCCCAAGTAACCAGCAAAGTATCAGCAAAGTAACTAATAGTTACTTTTTGAGTACTCTATCTTAAAAATAACCAAGTTATATTAGTAGTTACTTTATTAGTTACATTCAGCAGCTGCCGACAAGTTGTCCGCAGTTGCTAATGAAGTAACTGTATAAAGTAACTGTAAAGTGTAACTGCATAAAGTAACTAATAAAGTAACTTGTCAAAGTAACTGTCCCTTTTGCCTTTCTGTGATGTTCTCTGGCGTATTTCACTAACTTTAACTTCATGCTTATATTTTATTATTTGTGATCTGTCAGGATGTGCAGGAGATAGAAAAATAAGTTAGACGTTAGAAATCACTGCACTCGGTGTTTAGTGTTGCATCGTTACACAACTGATCTAAATCCAAAATTGTAACCATATGTGTCATGAAGTGATAATGAAAGTAAAGAAAAATAATTTTGTGAAAGTATTTCAGCAAGAATTTGAAAAAAAAAAGGAAAAAGAAAAACAAAACAGTAACTTAAAACTTGCACAACTTTGTTGTTGTTATTGTTTTGAAGTACAACATCTTAAAACAGTTTTATTGTTGACCTGGATGCATGAATTTTCAAACATTTTAGGATATGTTCTTATCCACTAAATTTGCTATATCAGCTGATGTTAATCTTGGCAAAAGCTGTTTCGTTAGCAAAAACTCAACCTACAATCTGCTATTGTATGAAAATTTCTTAGTTTGATACACTGTCAGTAGATAGCATTGTTAAGTCCTGTTTGCCTAAACGTATCAGCTGCACCACTACGACAGAAATGTAAATCCAATCGTTGTAGCACATCTTTGAGTCCGCAGCTAGTTAAACTCTGTAATATCATGAAGTCCCAATGATTTGGTTCTATGCATAGATTCACTATATAACATGGAATAAGGAGTTTTCCATTATTTACAAGTCTGTAGTATATACCACAGGGATAGTGTATACTTAAGCATTTCAGACAACTAAACCATGTTTAACCGAGTTTTTTTGAGCTGATCGATGTCTGTCAAAGTGTACTGTCCATTGGTAGAACCTGTAATTGTACAAATCCAAAATCTCAAGAAAAAATTTCCATAGATTTTAAAGAAGGCTTGCAATAATTATGTACTTTACTGACTAACACTCTTATTTTTTTAAATAATTGATTAATTGCAAAGAAAAAAACACATTGTTAAAATTATTTTGATAGCTAAGGTCAACAGTTAGATTAAAGTGAAAATGTAAAAATGTAAAATGTAATTTTTAAAACAGGATTTGCTTGCTTGAGTGAATGGCACTGTTACCTCAGAGTATGTAAATATGTTTGAAATTTATATTTAAACAGAGTTAAATGTTTCGCTTATTTTTCATAAATAAGTTCAATGTTAAATGGAATGACATTTGAAGAAGTATTTTACAAAAATATTCAGTCTAGGCTTGAGTCTTCCATGTGCCGTCTGGTACACTGTAGCTGAAATTTATCTATCTAATTTATTCACTTCACCTTGAAGCTCTGTAAGTGATGATGCACAAGACAAAACATGCACAATGTAAACTTTCTCAAATCGCAACCCTGGAAACCTGTAACTCCTGCAGAGCTGTCATGGGTGTCTTGATGGCATCCCTCACTTGCACAATCACTCAGTTTTGTGAATTTCCTTTCCAGACAGATTTACCATACAGTATCAGCCTATTCATATCATTATCATTATAATATTCATTGTAATAATACAATATAATTATTAATATTAATGACTTATTTGATGCAATATATAAATGAAAACGATTTGAAAATGTTCATGCATTTTAACCTAACTGTGAAAATTTGTATTAACAATAATACTGATCTTTACTTTGTCCAATTATTTGTGGACTACCTTAAATAAATACCTTAAATCGTAATACAATATTTTTGTTGAACCTTTTACTTAAAGCCGAAGGTTGAGAACCCAATTACATCTCTATTGTGTCCTTTCAATTCAACTGCGGTGTACAGAGGCACAATTTGTAAAAATGTTGCCATTGCCAAGATATTTATGAGTCAAGTTGGCCTCACACCATCTATGAGAGGCAAGCTGTCTATAAATCCTGAAATCCTGACAAACTGTGAA